>NW_022908630.1:0-210 GCF_012274545.1 Fukomys damarensis | reverse complement strand
AAACGTCTTTCTGATACTGTTTTATCGTACTCTGAGTTGAAAGTATTTTTCTTCCTTTCCACAATGTCTGGGAAGTTTTTCAGAGGGTCAGATGTACTTCTGAGTGTCCCTGAAATCACACCTGCTCCATCCTCAGAACACCCCATGGTTGCTAATAAGTTTTGTGTATTTATTAGGAAGGTACTGGTACTCTTATAGCTTATTCTAGAA
>NW_022908629.1:0-260 GCF_012274545.1 Fukomys damarensis | reverse complement strand
AAACTTAGGGTGCCAAGTGATAATTGAGATGATGAAGTAGCCGTGATCATAGCTTATCGGCCACGAATAATAATGACTCAAAAGTAGGGGTAACCTGCAGTGCCCAAGTAATCACTTGTGAAAATGTAACCTCCTCAAACTTTTGTTTTGAGGATTATCTTGGCTAATCTTCCCTGTCTGTTCACACTATTATCACGTGTGCACAATACATGACAGGTATTCAAATTATAACAGTGTTATCAATTTCATCAGTATTCACA
>NW_022908628.1:0-849 GCF_012274545.1 Fukomys damarensis | reverse complement strand
ACCAAGATTTCACTACAAATCCAAGGCTGGCGGAGCACACCAGTGACTACTGAAGCAATCTCAGACACAATTAGATCCTAGAGTGAATCCATAACTTTCTCGTCCTGCAGTGCCATCTTCAGCATTGCTTCCAAAACACGTTGAAGAATCGTGAGGCACAGGATTCCCAATTTAGCTCAATCCAAATTTCATTTCAACAGTTTTACGTCACTGTAGTGACTCCCCATCTAATGAAAAGGCAGGAAATGAGAGACATGGGATATGTGGTACAGTAGTGTGGAAAGTGATGTAAGGAAGAAGCAGGAAAATGAGGAGCATGGATGGGAAAAAGATGAAGCCATGTCATGAAGGACTTTTGGCTGTGAGGAAAGATGAGAGTTCACTGGGCACCTGTTGTTGCAGGGGCTCAAGGGGCACAGAAGCCTACACAGTAGGCTTGTAGGAGTACACGTGATGCTGCTACGCAGCGAATGGACTGGGAATTTGGAAGAGAGATCCAAAGAATGGGGGGAGCCACCAGCATGAGCTTCGTGGATAGGGGAATCATAGATAAGAAGGAAGGGGCCTCTGTGAGAGGCACGAGAGAAGAAAAGGAGTACTGCTTCATAAGGTATAGAAAAGTCTACTCAAGATATTGGACCTTATCAAGCACATTACTGTGTCAGTGGCTGCAAGAGGGCCTGAACCTGAGCATTTTTTCCAGACTGAAGGACAACCCAGTCAGACAAGAACCAGTCCTGTCGGATGTGATAAATGCCATCTAGGCAGTGGAAACTCCAGGAACATATGGGAGAAAAGAGTTCCCAGTGCCACTGAGAAGACTTAGGAGGCTGCTGCAGGTCACAGATT
>NW_022908627.1:0-225 GCF_012274545.1 Fukomys damarensis | reverse complement strand
CAGTATTTCAATCTCTGCCACTCAGAGACTTTCAAACAAAAACACAGTTGTACTCCATATAAGGTGTGGACTTCACTGGTAAACTCACAGCTTTTCAGCGCCTTTATCCGTGGAGTACTTCACTTTCAGGAAATTGACGAATTTGGTTTCAATGGGCTAAGCGGCAAAAGAAGCTGTTCCTGGGCGAAAACTGCCGTTAAAAGTACAGAAGCACTCTGCCGAGTG
>NW_022908626.1:0-214 GCF_012274545.1 Fukomys damarensis | reverse complement strand
TTGAACATGGTCAAACAGTACAAACTCTAAGAAAATTTTATTTTCCTAACACTCAAACTCATTGCCTTTGGCCTTCATGTCATTAACTAGCACCATTGTATCATCTGTCCCTCAAGCTCAATGCCAAGGCATAACATATTTATTCGGATATCTTGAGTTCTATGGTAAATCCATTTAAGTCCTATCTGCTTTACTTCTAAAAGGGCACCATTAC
>NW_022908625.1:0-626 GCF_012274545.1 Fukomys damarensis | reverse complement strand
GAAGGAAATCTTCCTTTTGCTTCTTTGGAGGAGCCCTGGTCTTTACCATTGCCCTTGGATGTTATCTCTAGTTCCATCAGGCTTCCAAGCAGACTGGTTAGACTTCGCACACAGTCTCTTCTTGACCTACACTCCCACTGGACTCTGCAATGAGCTCTAGGCCTTTGACCTTCCATTGGACCTTCCACTTCCATCTATCTGGAGAGCAGACAGCCATTCTTCTACCCCGGATTCTGCAGATGTCCGTGACAAGCTGTGGTGCGGGGATGGGGGGGACTTCTGTTCCTCTAATGAACCGTGACATAGACAAAGAGACAAAGTAGAGGGCAAAACTGAAGATGCGTAATTAAGTCAGATGCCTCAAGAAGCAATATCACTGCATGAGAAGAGCCATGCCATTTTCCAATTGGAGAAAATAAATTTATTTTAAACAGAAAAAGCTCTAGGGAAAACAAAGAAGGTAAACATGTGTACAGTACAAATTAGCTTGTCTTTGTGATACTGCTTGACTGTTAAACATAGTGGATTCATTCATCAAATGTTTATGAGGATCTGTCTTTTAAAAATCACATTTAAAAATTTTAGTGACTCAGAGTGGAGTCTTTGTTCACACTTTACTTTAAAAT
>NW_022908624.1:0-378 GCF_012274545.1 Fukomys damarensis | reverse complement strand
TAATAGAGCCTCTCAGCTCCCAGTGTCAGCTGTTAGGATGGGTCCCGGTCTTGCTTGACCATGATGCTTTTAGTAAAAGCATGGAAGATTTTTCTGGTGACCCTCCTTTAGCACCCATTACATTTGTCCTCTGGTGTCCAGCAATCTCCCTGTTTAGGAGGTTGGGTGACTTACCAAAGACGTAAGGTGTTGTAGAAAAGGTTCCTTCATACCTTGGATCTTTGATGACCTTGGAGGGCCAGAGCCAAAATATTGGCGATCTCCTTAGCCCAGTTATCTTTTAGTGTTGGTCTCTGCACTTTGGTGGTTGAATATCCAGAAGAGAAGATCAGTGACATCAGTAGTATAGTAGGAGTTTAACTATCCTAACTATCTAGA
>NW_022908623.1:0-201 GCF_012274545.1 Fukomys damarensis | reverse complement strand
TTGAATGCAGGAAAAGAATGAATTACATAAATATCTGTGGGAAAAGATTCTCTGAGCAAAGGACGTGACATACGCAAATGTCCTGAGGCAGGAGTGAATGGTGGGTTTTAAGGAAATATGATCGGAGATAATGGTCACAAAAAAAGGGGAGAGAAAACCAGGCCAGAGGGGTGGCTGCAGTAAAGACGGACTGCATTTTGA
>NW_022908622.1:0-235 GCF_012274545.1 Fukomys damarensis | reverse complement strand
AGCATTTCTCTTCACATTGCGGTCTGAGATGCAGTCCATGAAGACTGAAATGACAAATCCTCTATTTCACGCCCTGTTCCCCTGCCCAGTGTGTGCAGCAGATACCACTGAATGATGGCAGAGCTGTGTCCTGCTCTGCAGTGTGCTCTGCTTTGCTGCTGCAGTGCATCGCGTGGCTTTGAAGCCTGTAGCTTTTCGACTTGTCCCTATTGTCATCGAGAATGGTCAGCAAAAG
>NW_022908621.1:0-209 GCF_012274545.1 Fukomys damarensis | reverse complement strand
AAATGACAAGATTTCTTTTTGTTAAAAGGCTGAATTGGGCTGAGGATTTAGCTCAGTGGCACTCTTCCTGACTCACAAGTACAAGGTCCCTAGTTCCATCCCCGGTAAAAAAAAAAAATGCATTTCGTCATTGATACTATATTTTCCTATACACCTATCAACCTATTGAGGGACAAATAGGTTGATTCTATATGTACCGTCAATGAACA
>NW_022908620.1:0-213 GCF_012274545.1 Fukomys damarensis | reverse complement strand
AAAAAATAAATATTTCTAAAAAGAAGATGAAGAAGAAGACGGGAATATAGGTCAGTGAGTGGGGCTTCCCGCCTGCTCCAGTCCCAAAGGGTTCTTTTGACTCTCTCTTTACTTTTCTTGGGGGGGGCTTTTTGAGACAGGGTCTCACTATGTAGTTGAGACTGATCTGGAGCTCACTACGTAGCCCAGGCTGGTCTCCAAATCACAGCGATC
>NW_022908619.1:0-271 GCF_012274545.1 Fukomys damarensis | reverse complement strand
GAGCAGAGCTATGAATTTAATCTTATTACTGAAAGAGGTTTGCCTACCAAAGGCTCAAGAAGGGTTTTATCATGCAAAACCCCTAGTGGATTTCCTGTTGTCCTGCGGATGACAGCCAAACCCTCATGTCCTACGTCCTAAGGCTCCGATCTCCTTGACTGCTTAGTTCCCAGACTTAGTTGGTGTGTCCCACTTCTCACTCTCCATGCTGCTCTGCTCTGCTGTGCTCCAACTCATCTTGCTGGGCTCAGTCACAGAACACTTCCCTTGC
>NW_022908618.1:0-865 GCF_012274545.1 Fukomys damarensis | reverse complement strand
GGTGTATTAGGTATTACGTGCCCTCAGCAGGAAAGTGAGTAGTATAACTTTATACCAAATAACAATCAAGCCACAGCCTAGAAATCTCCACTCTGCAGAAGCTGTCTTTTTAAGTACTGAGCAATTGTGAAAATTTACTTATTCAATGATACTTTAGAATGTTGCTGCCTTCTCTGAATTATACATATACAATCAATTATTTATAATTCCTCTTCCAGTAAACTATTTTTGCTTAAGTTGATTTATACAATACAAGGATTAGTCTCATTGCTACCAGAAATTGCTACCAGAAATGTTATCACCTGTCTTAAACAGAAGGCTATTCAAAAAATGGCACTCTATAGAATCTAAACAGTATTATAAATGTCAACTGAAAGCTCCCTATTCCTGCTGATGTGAACTTTTTTCCCTATTAGCAAGAATTACCAAGAAGTGTTCAAAAATGGAGACTTTCTCTGTTACTCAAGAAACTTCAAAGGAGGGTCATTTATTCACTGGGTAACTTAGGTCTGTTCAACCTGTGTCTGTATCTTTTATGGATGACCAGGAAGACAGACTTGAAAATAGCCTGGATTGGGTACAGGGAATGTCACTTTTTTTGAGAATAGTTATTAACAATTTTTTTCATATATTTCCCTTCTACGTGTACATCATTACCTCGTCCCAGTCTTATGCGTTCCTTTCTCTAGATAAACCTCTCTAAGTTGATCATCTTTTCTTTGCTGTGGTTTCTGTGATTCCTAATTTCCCTCCGTGGCTAGTTTTGTTCATCTCCTTTAATCATGTGCAGCAGTAAACAGAACTTGCATTTCAACAAAAGAGTTGGTTTGAAAAGTTCTTATCTAAAATCCCCTATTATTTTTTT
>NW_022908617.1:0-516 GCF_012274545.1 Fukomys damarensis | reverse complement strand
TATGTTGTATACAAGAAACACACCTAGTACAAAAGGAAGTCCATAGACTGAAAGTGAAAGGATCGAAAACAATTCTCCACGGGTCAGGAGTCCAGAAAAAAGCAGGGGTAGCAATCTTATTCTCAGTTAAAGTAAATTTCAAACAAAAACTCATTAAGAGAGACAAAGAAGGACACTACATCCTTGTAAAGGGAACAATTCAAGAGGAAGAGCTGACAATCATAAACATATATGCACCAAATACAAATGCCCCCAACTATATAAAACAAATATTAAGGAACATGAAAAACCAAATAAGCACTAATACAATTGTAGTGGGGGATTTAAATACCCCACTATCACAAATTGACAGATCATCTAGGCAGAAAATCAATAATGAAATAATAGAACTGAACCAAGCTTTGGAACACATGGACTTAATAGATGTTTATGGAGTATTCCACCCCAAAAATTAGAATATACATTCTTTTTGGCTGCACATGGATCATTCTCCAAAATAGACCACATACTGGCTCA
>NW_022908616.1:0-309 GCF_012274545.1 Fukomys damarensis | reverse complement strand
GCTCTGCTTAATTAGTGTTCCTCTCCTACACTGCCTCTTTAACCCAAGTTCTGTAGCCTTTGAAATTGCTTTGGCCTCCCTACTCTTCTTTTTGTTTTGTTTTCGTCTTTTGAGCCAGGATCTCACTACGTTGTCTAGACTGGCCTTGAGCTTAGAGCAATCCTTCTGCCTCAGCCTCCTGAGAGGTGGGATTGCAGGCGAGTGCCAGGACATTCAGCTTGGTTTCCCTATCCTTGCCATAATCTATTCAATTAATTAATTAATTGATTAGTTTATTTATTTATTTATTGGTTTTTTGAGACAGGGTCT
>NW_022908615.1:0-216 GCF_012274545.1 Fukomys damarensis | reverse complement strand
GTGTTAATTCCCCAAAAGGAATGTAATTATTACATATCACCAACATGTGGTTTACACCATGAGCGAAGCCCCTGGAGCGCCCTCGCCTCCATCCAGGCACTGTACCAGCGCCACCACCATCCAGTTTCGGTTCATTTGGGGGCTTTCCTGACGGCAGCCGTGAGGTGTGAAAGAAGAGTCACGGAAGACTTGTGACATCTTGCAGACTTTCATCCA
>NW_022908614.1:0-625 GCF_012274545.1 Fukomys damarensis | reverse complement strand
AGGCACATTTAAATGCTTATGAACTTACTACATATCTTCCTGACTTTACTTGGCCCCTTGATTATTAATATTTATTTGTGTTGGGCTGAGGCTTCAGCTAAGTGGTTTGGTGGCCTGCCTTGCAAGTGCAAGGACCCAAGTTCAATCCCTGGTACAAAAAAAATTATTTGTGTTAACAGAGACATTCTTTTTTTGTTTGCTTTTCTGGTTTTTTGTTGGACAGAGACATTCTTAAAGGAGTGATACTTCAAAGTTTAGATGATGTAAGTTCCTGCAAGTCAGAATTGTAAAATTTCATAAATGTTCTTTAATTTCTACCAATGATGTTAGCGAACATCGTGAAATTCATTTCCATTTGATGAGACCCGCTATATTCTGTTACATCCAAACTGGTAAGAACAAGTTCACCATCTCTTCAAATATGCAATCAAGCTAATCACGATTTCACATTTGTCTTCTCCAAAACTCAGTGTTCACAATCATTTCTTCCTGGCACAAGGAAACGCTGGGACATGGAGGAGGCAGGGAGAGAGGAGACATCTGGCCCACAGACATCAGACATCGTGCATTGTCCTCCACCAGGGCTCTCAGCCACTCAGAGGGCACCTAGGCCACCGGTGACCTG
>NW_022908613.1:0-406 GCF_012274545.1 Fukomys damarensis | reverse complement strand
TTTGTGTAGCATTTTGAAAGATAGTCTACATGCATCTATGTAAAGTATGCAGTTCAGTGGCTTTTGGTATACTCTACTTCCCTGAAAATAAGACTTAGCTGGAAAAAAAACCCCCACATGCTTTTCAGGATGCTCCTAACATAGACCCCACCCCAAAATAAGCCCCAGTTCAGATGGTCAGCCAAAGGGACACATTTAGTACATCCATTGCAACACACATCAGAGGTACTGAATTATAAAATAATGTTAATACAAAATTGAGTTTAAATAAATATTGACATTCATACTTAAAATAAATGGTAAAATAAGTTTAAGTTAAGCATTTGTAAATACCCACAAGGGCACCTTAGGATGAGAGGTAAACAGCCGTGTGAACAAATGAACTTAAGAGTCATTGCCGAGTGAC
>NW_022908612.1:0-1021 GCF_012274545.1 Fukomys damarensis | reverse complement strand
TCTGAGCCTTTGATCAGCTCCTGGATTGCTCTCCACCCTCGGTGAACTATAAGAAAGAAAAGTTTGTTATGTAAGCTTCCAATTTATGACATTTTGTAATAGCAGCCTGAACAGACAAAGATATGGTGTTCGGGGGACAGGGAGACCAGGAGGAGGTGCTGGACAGGCAGAGGAGAGCTGGGCTCGCCTATGGGTGACTTCCCAGGTGTGAGTTCCTAGTCAGAAGTGAGAGTGAAGGTCTCTCCCCGTCCCAGATCTGAGGCTCCTGGCTTTGAACCACAGCTGAGTCTCTGCCATCTACTGGCTCCCTGACGAGTGAGTGAGCCTTCGTTCCAGGAAGCCTCAGGTACAGCCAGTTAGGAACTCTATGGGGAAAGGTTGGTTACTCTCCATTCCCACCTCCTGGCACAGCCAGGGCTCTTCCATACTCCAGGAGCACACACACCTCATATTATTCCCAGAAAAATTAAAAAGTAGTGACAAACTTTCTCATGAAAAATGGGATGGCCTCAATATCCAGAATCTGTGAACGGAGCAGGTAAACATTTGCATTACAGGTTTCTGTGAGAACACAGACTGGCATTTTCCCAGGGAAAAACATATTCGAACATAGGAATAGGATGGTAGGTCATAGGGTAAGGGTGTCTCTCCCAGCCTGCCCAGCTCTGATCCCCCCAACCCCCGCCACCCAGCAGACCCTGGGTCTCCAAGGTAGAGACAGGACGATACACAAATACTGATCCAAAATCTTTCAAATCAAGTGGGAGCTGCTCAGGCAGCAAAGCTGCTCCCTCTCAGTCCCTGCTGTTATGGTCCAGAACCAAGCCGGACAGATAGCGCCTGGACGCAGAATCCAGTGTTGTGCCTGGACTGCTGAAACTGCAATAGCTCGGTTCCCTTCAGATCTACCACCCTCAGCCCTCAGGAGCAGGACAGATAATGTTATGGGATCCAGGGGGCAAACCTGCAGCCTTTCAGCAGGCTGTTCCTCAGGCTTGCCCTCCAGCATCTTGGGGTCTTG
>NW_022908611.1:0-288 GCF_012274545.1 Fukomys damarensis | reverse complement strand
GCACAAAACTAAAAGGAGAGGGGAAAAAATTTTAAAAAGTCAACAAAAAGACAATAACACAACCATAAGAAGTCAGTACATATCAGTTATAACCATCAGTGTCAATGACCTCAATTTGCCAATCAAGAGAAATACACTGGCGATTGGATTAAGAAGCAAAATCCAACAGCATGTTGTATAGAAGAAACACAGCTAATGCAAAAAGAAGCTTTCACTGAAAGTGAGAGGGTAGAAAACAATTCTCCATGTGACAGGAGACCATAAAAAAGCAGGGTTAGCAATATGATT
>NW_022908610.1:0-220 GCF_012274545.1 Fukomys damarensis | reverse complement strand
GAAGCAGGATTTGGAAGGAGGCCTGCCTGGCTCGTCTCGCAGGTGAGGAAACTGAGGTTGAGACAGGTGCAGTGACTGTCCTGAGGTCACACAGCGTGGAAGAGTCAGAACTGGGACTCAGACGGGGTCTGACCTTCTAGCCGGGGCTGTCCCAGGATGCACCCTTGCCCTTCTGCAGTGCTCCTGGGAGTCCTGTGCCAGGCCAGGTTTCTGGATTCCG
>NW_022908609.1:0-252 GCF_012274545.1 Fukomys damarensis | reverse complement strand
AGACATAAACCTTTGTTCTTTCCCTTTCCTTTATCCCAAAGCCTGTCCAATCCAGATTCTTCAGAATCTGTCTCACACGTGTTTCACTGTCCACATGGCCCTTATTCCCCTTGCCAGTGCCTTGGGCCAAATGACTTGCCTGGACTGTTTCACTGGTTTCCTCTAACAAATCTCCTTCCTCCAGTTCAACTCTTCTCCAGACTATTCTTTGCTGTGTTGCTGGAGTGATCTTTTCTTTGGCTTAAAACAAAA
>NW_022908608.1:0-241 GCF_012274545.1 Fukomys damarensis | reverse complement strand
AATATGGGCTGAATAATAAAACATACTGACTTCTGGTTCAGTAAATAGATGGCAACAGATGTAGCTTTTGGTAAAGTCTTTGTGATACACAGTTGCACTAAATGTGTTACTAAGATAATGAGTCCATTTTGTCTTCCTTGATAGTTGTAGAGAAAAATCTTAAAATATTTCTTTTTTTAATCTTAAAATATTTATCTGAGAAACTGCCCAGTTTTGCTTAGCAAGTGTTTTTAGCTTCCAA
>NW_022908607.1:0-228 GCF_012274545.1 Fukomys damarensis | reverse complement strand
GGAGAGGTTCCTAAAGAAGGGAGGAAGACAATTTTCCATTTGGAAGGCTTCATGCATCTTGTATGGAGAAAGAAAATCGGGAGAGTTTCATAAGGGGCTCTTAAGTTTACTGAAATAACACAGTTCTATTTAATACAAAAGCATGAAGTAAGTGCGCCTGCCATATTTTACAATATCGCAGCTATCCTGAGTTATGGCTCACTACCAAATAAACTTTCACATTCTTTC
>NW_022908606.1:0-341 GCF_012274545.1 Fukomys damarensis | reverse complement strand
AAGAAGTTCAAATTCCCAGTGAGTGCATGAAAAAGAAAAAGTGTTTGACATCTTCAGCCATTGGAGAAACGCCAGTCAAAGCAATACAGACTCTCTTACTCCAGAGAGAATGGCTATCATCAAGAACAAGAACCAGACAATGCTGGCCAGATTGTAAGGAGAAAGAAGCCCTTCTACATTGCCGCTAGGGATACAAATTAGTACAACCACTATGAAAATCAGTGTGGCACTTCCTCAAAAAACTAAATATATTCCATTTGAACCTGTTGTACATTTTATGATTAATTGTCCTGTATTCTCAGAAATGTAGAAAAAAATATTGCGTATAAGTAGTGAACTTA
>NW_022908605.1:0-322 GCF_012274545.1 Fukomys damarensis | reverse complement strand
CCCCATCTACAACCACTTTATTTCCATCTTTTCATTATCTCACATTTTTTTCTTTTCCCTTATGGGAATTTAGTCTTTTAAAGGTCTTAGAAATGCATGCAGATTATAGGTTGTTTTGCCAACTTTCTGAAGTCATAGTTTTGTAAAATTTGAGTATACCAATTGAGGAATCTCATTTAATGCTGATTATTGAAAGTACTGGCCAAAGTACAAATTTAGGTTGCTAACTTGGCTACCCTGTAAATTCAGATACAAATGTCTAACTACTTTTTGGACAGATACTTGTTCACTGTCACTGGACAATTATAAAACAGTCTGTGGG
>NW_022908603.1:0-226 GCF_012274545.1 Fukomys damarensis | reverse complement strand
TCCCATTCCACTCCTCTCCGTCCGGTCTCTCTTCTCTTCCTTATTTACAAAGCCTTGTTTCCACTTTTCCTTCTATTCTCTTTCTCTCTTGCCCCTTCGTTCCTTCCCCCTCCTTTCTCCCATGTTTGCTTTCTCATTTGAGCATTTTCTTCCTATTTCTCAGTATCTATTATACATTTTTGTCCTTCTGTTTTCTCACATCAGAGATGTGTATTTAGACGTGTGT
>NW_022908602.1:0-241 GCF_012274545.1 Fukomys damarensis | reverse complement strand
TGAAAAAGTGGAAAAAAAAACCCAAACCAGTCACAATTTTAACAAGCTGGCAAAGTCACAATCACCGCACAACTTAGAAAAGTAAAATTGTACCTCTTTATTAATTTATTCCTCAGTAACATTTTTATCTACACTTGTGGTTACATGCTTCTTAATGGCTTCTTTGTAGGAAAAGATTCTTGAAATCTTTATGTGTATTGAGAGAAAAATAAAACATATCCTTTTCTCTAGCACAAAAAAA
>NW_022908601.1:0-257 GCF_012274545.1 Fukomys damarensis | reverse complement strand
ATCTTACTGAAGGATGAGGACAGGGATGGGCTGGAGAAAAATATGCCAAATGAATACACATAGCTGCAGTTAATAGGGAGAGAGGCCACGGGAGATTTGTGTGGAGAAATCAGTATGGGAAACACCTTGTCCAATGTGTTCTCTTAACATCCCTTACCAACCATAACAGCAGCAAAAGGGAAACATGAGAGGAAAACTTACCAGGTAAAAGCAAGATGAGGGGAGTCCCAAAGTGATGAAAAGTCTTCATCTTTCTA
>NW_022908600.1:0-615 GCF_012274545.1 Fukomys damarensis | reverse complement strand
GAAAGCACAGTTTGATTTTTAATGTTTTTGCCATAAAATTGGCAATCTTTTGCCCTAAGAAACCATTGATATTAAAACAATGTAATGCTGACTTTAAAATTATTCAGCAAGTACACTACTATCTTGAAATTGATTCTTTTTTTGAGTAGAAAAAATACAGAATAATATTCTGGCTTTGTGGTCCAATCTTTAAGAGTTTTATGCATTTTTTTTCTTGAATCTCTTACTTGAAGTATTTTCCACAGCTATAGTTTGTGATGTACTCCATGTTGATTTTTAAAATTATATTCAATTGTGCTCTTATGCCATGCAGAATAACATCTTGGTCTTCTTAATTGGGTTAAAATATAAGTACAACTCATTTCAGTGAATGGCAACATAGAAGAATCAGAGTTAGAAGTAGCAGAGTCAGAGTAGCAATCTTGTTTTTCAACTCTAGTATTCAATGTTTTTCACTTTTGTTTTTAGTTAACTCATTATTCCATTCAAGAAATACTTGCCATCATTATGAGGATGGTATTTTCAGAATTCTTGGAAAAAGCCCTATTTGTTATTCAATATTGCTTATCAAACATTAATTGAATACATTATTGATTGACAGCAATATCTTTTATC
>NW_022908599.1:0-1519 GCF_012274545.1 Fukomys damarensis | reverse complement strand
AAAAAAAGAAAAAAAAGGCTGTTACTCATATTGTTTTTATATTTTTCTACAGAACATTATTTTACCTACATTTATTTTAATGGGCAGAAATCATTTAAGGGTCACTTTTATTAGGGACATACCTGTCTAGGCTGTCAGATGTCTTCTCGTCAGAATAGGTGGTGGACCGACAAGTTCTGCTACGTGCTGAATTCTGGTCTGTGTCTCATCGTTCAGCCACTTGTATTAATACAGTAGTACCTCAGTTCACAAACTTAAATTGTTCTGTGATTTTGGAAGAGATGACCACATGCTTGTTCGTGTTCATGTTTGTGTTCGTGAGGGAAAGATGGCTTGGGGTCAAATTTGTCATCTGATGCAGAGTTTGCAAATAGAACAAAATTTTGCCACACATGCTTCTGTCTGTGAACCAAATGATTTGCAAATGAAGGTGTTGTGATCCGAGGCACCACTGGATTAGCAAATTAGAGTTTATAATATTTAAAAAATAGTAAAATTGAGAGGTACCATATAAGTGCTCTCGCAGGTCAATTGCAGCTAAAAAAGGACTATAATTAATAAGCTCTTAAAATATATTAATCTACTCAGCAAATACATATTGAGGACCTGCTCTAAGGCAGGCACTGTTTTTCTGTAGAAAAGCCAGAGAAAAACAGCAAAGTGTATGCATTCAGGGAGTTGATGTTCCCAGAGGCTTGGATTTGGTAAGGCTGGCTATTCATTTGGCTTAAAAACTAAGAAGGAACTGGTGAGGTATAGCTGTCCACTCAGATTTTTATTTTTAAGAATTTATGCCCAAGGGAAACTTGGGATTGGCCCTTGAATTCTAATTTTACGACTTTTCTTTAAAACCTGGTCTTAGACCAATAATTACACAGTGACACTTTTTTTGTTCTTCTTAGTTCCTTTGTGTGCTTTTGGTCATCCAAATGGCACTGACGTTAGCCTTGGCACATCATAATCCACGTGGAAGCAGATGGCCACACCTGCTAAACACAGGTCTGATTGGCACCTGAGCTGTGGGCTTGTTGGTTCTTGTGCAGATCCTTCCTTCTACCGAGTCCCGGGTCGGCTGCTCATTCCTGCGCACATACCTCAGCACAGTCCAGGAGGCCGCCCTGTTCTTTGCACCCAGCCCCGAGGTGCAGTTCCAGAACAATATGCATCCAGAGCTGTGCGAGCCGTCGTGACTACTCTCTTCCTCTCTTGACTCACTGTGCAGGGAGGGAATGTACCATGGAGTGGCAAGAAAACACTGCAGTGGAATTGGTGTTAAAATTAGCTTGATCTCTTGGAAGCACCTTAACAACCCCTTCTCTCTTTGCTGGTACCTGACCTGGTTGTCTCTGTTATTTGTTTTTTGTTTGATTATCTGTGTGTGTGTTTATCTAATATCATGGAATTTTTGGAAGAAGGTGTAAAGCTTTGAGAATTACAACAGTAATGATTTCATTTGAGATGTACCGCGCTTACATGAAATTAGAGTAGTTCTTTATCAGCATTTGTGTATTCCATTAAA
>NW_022908598.1:0-1045 GCF_012274545.1 Fukomys damarensis | reverse complement strand
TCGCACTTTGCAGAGTGCTTCTGCGGTTTAAACTGCAGATTTCTCTGGGAAAGAGCTTCTTTCATTGCTTAGCCCTTTGATACCAAAGCGGTTAGTTTCCTGAATGTGAAGTCCTCCCCACAGAAAGGTGCTGCAACTCTGTCAGTTTACCTGTGAATTCCACATTTTATATGGAGTATAACTGTATTGCTTTGTCTTTGTTTGTAGGTCTCTGACTTGCAGAGATTGAAACATTGTTGTGAGGAGCTTCTACCAGAAAAGCCCTTCAGGCCTAAGAGAGTGCCTAGCTGCTCCGACTACAAACAACCATCCAGAACACTGTATATTTGGAGATAGGTTAAGTGTGAGGTTAGAACACAAACGCACTATGGAGAGTGCTTCTGTGGTTTACACTGCAGTGATCCCCGGAAACAGCTTCTTTCACTGCTTAGGCCTTTGAAACCAAAGCAGTTAGTTACCTGAATGTGAAGTACTCCACAGAGAAAGGTGCTGCAACTCTGTGAGTTTACCAGTGAAGTCCACATCTTATATGGAGTACAACTCTATTCCTTTTTGTTTGTAGCTCTCTGTCTGGCACAGAATGAAATAGTGTTGTCAGGTGCTTCTACCAGAAAATCCCTTAGGACAGAAGAGAGTGCAAGCAGCTCTGAGCGCACACAAGCCCCCAGAACTCTGTATACTAGAAGATAGGTTCAGTGTTGCGTTTGAGCAATAACGCACTCTACAGTGTGCTTCTGCAGTTTCAACTGCCATTTTTCCTGGGAAGCTTCCTCTTTCCCTTCTTAGCCCATTGAAACCAAAGCGGTTACTTCCCCGAATGTGAAGTACTCCACAGAGAAAGGTGCTGCAACTCTGTGAGTTTACCAGTGAAGTCCACATCTTATGTGGAGTACAACTGTATTCCTTTTTGTTTTTAGGTCTCTGACTGGCATAGATTGAAACACAGTAGTGAGGCACTTGTACCGGAAAAGCCCTCCAGATATCTGTACACTTGGAGATAGGTTCATTGTGAGTTTAGAACAAAAACGCACTGTGCAGAGTGAGT
>NW_022908597.1:0-212 GCF_012274545.1 Fukomys damarensis | reverse complement strand
AGCCACCGATCTTACACAAATCTCCTCAGCCAGTGGAGGGCTTTTACACCGCATTCAAGGTCATCACGTTCAAAGCCTAGATTTAAAAGGAATGTTTGTTGCAGCGTAGCTGCTCCAGCTAAGCCGGATGGAGATGTAAACACATGAAATCAGTGAAAGCGCGGTGCTCTGACTGAGGGAGTGGGGTGGGGACTAGGAGAGGGTACCGCTGC
>NW_022908596.1:0-252 GCF_012274545.1 Fukomys damarensis | reverse complement strand
TCTCGTTTTTGACAAAAAACTACAAGGCTTTCAAAGAAGCCAGGACGTTTTGCCCATACAAAGGAAAAAAAAAAAGCAAAACCAAAAAACGAAACAACAACAACAACAACAAAAAATTGCCCCAGAGAACTCAGGATATTGATTTAAATTAATAAAGATTTTAAGTCAGGTACTATAAATATGTTAAAGAATTAAAGAAAATGATGTCTAAAGAATTAAGGAAAAAAGGAAAATGATGTCTCATCTAATGTA
>NW_022908595.1:0-913 GCF_012274545.1 Fukomys damarensis | reverse complement strand
AGAAAGGAGATGGAGTTTTGTGCAAGTGGGAAGGGGACAAAGAGATGGAGGGTGTGGGCAGAGACTCTATATATAAGGCCATCACAGTGGGATGGCAGGAGTGAATACAATGCTGTCACTGAGGAAACAGATGGGGATTTTGCAAGAGAGATCCAAGGAATGGACGGAGACCCTGCTGAGAGCATCATAACTAGGGGAAATATAAGTACCCAGGAAGGGGCATCCCTGAAGAGATTACACATCTGATAGGTACCCAGGAAGGGGCATCCCTGAGAAGTGGGAGGGAGGAAAAGGAGCACTGTTTCAGAGACTATAGAGAAGTCTATCCAAGATATTGGACCGTAGGCAGCATTGGCCGGTGTCACAGGCTGAAACAGGGCCTGAGAAGGAACATTTTTCTCCAGAGTGAAGGACACCCTGGGCAGACAAGGACCTGTCCCATTAGATTCCATTCCTGCCATCTTTGGAGTGTCAACAACAGAAACTATTGGGATCAAAGCTTTCCGAGTTTCACTAAGGAGATTCACGAGGCTCTTTCCGGTCACACAGTTGCCCCTCTAGCAGGAGGGCCAGAAAGTGTGGAGATGGCATGTGATGACAGTCCGATAATCCTGTGAACAAGCTTAGTCAAACTGTGCTGTAATTGAAAAATGGGGACAAAGAAACATTGGCTGCTACTGTGACTGGATCTCTCTTCAAACGATACAAGAAGTGAAAGTCAGAGTGTTCACGCACCTCTTGGCTGACTTCTAGGATCTGTTCAGGAAGGTTGTTGAGGCCCTGTACCCCAGGCCATCAGTAGTGAGAGTCAAAATTGCTAAGTATCCTCAGAACGTCCTCACACTTTCAGTTTTGAACAGGAGCCAGGAGACAGGCCGAAATGGATGGGCATGATGCTCAGGCCTTAGTTTTG
>NW_022908594.1:0-343 GCF_012274545.1 Fukomys damarensis | reverse complement strand
TCAAGAAAATAATAATACTCTTGTATACATGCTTATGTAAATATGTGTGCAGTAAGGCTAATTTTGTAAAATGTCAAAATAGCTTTCCCAGTTCTTGACACTCTTGACTCTAAGTTTCCCAGGCCAATGATTTTATTATCGATTAGAATCCCTCATTTTGGAAGGTGGTAGGTTTTCAATTCACCAATTACATTGGTTTCTACTGGGCAATCATACATGAATAGGCATTGTAAGCTGACGCCTATAACTCATGGCCTGAGCACTCAGATCTAGAAGAGGGTACTTAGAAATAAACTCTGTGTTAAGAGTTGATTTAGGTATTGTTATGTGATGACTTTTAAGG
>NW_022908593.1:1705-3175 GCF_012274545.1 Fukomys damarensis | reverse complement strand
CGTAAGTGAAATAAATAAATCACACATGTGCAAATACAAAATAGTTTCTCTGGTGTGAATAAATGATACTACTACACAAAATCTTAATGAGAAAATTGAGTATGTGCAACAGGAATAAAAGTTCTTCAGGTGTAGGGCTAGTCGGAAGTGTAGGGGAGAGAACACGTGGGGAAGGAAAGAAAACTTGAGAAAATGAGAAAATGGAAATACAATGTTTGGAAATGGCGAGGGGAGTAGGGACTGAAGGGAGGGCAGGGAAAAGGGGAAAAATGAGGAACAAGAGACCTGACATGTGAAGGTACAAGATCCCAACAATGAATGTGACTGTACTGTATACCCTACAATGGACCAATATACACAGTGAGGAAAAAAAATATCCCTGAACTCCAGCATTCAGATGTGTGGCTCTCTCACTCGGGGCACATGACCATTCATGTGTTGTCCTACAATCAATTTTCGACGAAGCAGGGCCACCTGAGGAAGACAAGGCTGCCTGTGGCTGCGTCCCTCGCCTGCGATATGCTGTATTGCTCAGATTGTACATAGGATCTGCAGAAGGGCCTTCTAAAAAGATGAAGCTTCTATAAAGCCCAATCACCCTGCATGGACACTCCTACCACTTCGTGACAGTGAAGGCTCCAACTAGTAGCACAGTCCCATTTTTCAGCCATTCAAGAAGGACCCAAACCTTCCAACAAGTTCGCAAAAGTGCATACGGAGATTTCACTACATATTCCAGGCCGGGGGAGCACACCTGGGGCAACTGAAGGAATATCAAACACAATTAGATCCTACACTGAGTCCAACACTTTCTTTTCTTAAATGCCATTTTCCACAGTGCTTCCAAAACGTGTTGAAGCATGATGAGGCGCATGATTGCCATTACGGCTGAGTCCAAATTTCATATCAACAGTGCTATCTGATGGCTATCATCCTCTGTCTTATTAGTGGACACACAGGAAATGGGAGACATGCGTGTTGAAATATAGAACTGTGCAAAGCCGTGTAAAGAAGCTGCAAGAAAATGAGGACCAGGGATTTGAAGTGAAGGCAGCCAGGGCAATACGAACTTGTGGATGTGAGGAAAGAAGGAGAGTTCTGTGGGCACCTGTTCTTGCACGGGCTCAGTGGGCACAGGGGATTACACAGTGGGCTTGTAGGAGTTTACACAGTGCTGCCACATAGCAAACAGACTGGGAATTTTGAAGAGAGATACAAGGAATGAAGGGAGCTACCAGTGTGAGGTGGGTGGGCAGGCAAAAAGTAAGAAAGGAGGAAGGGGCATCTCTGAGAGGCAGGAGAGATGAAAAGGAGTACTGCTTCAGAAAGTATAGAAAAGTGTACCCAAGATATTGGACCTTTCAAGAACAGGACTGTGTAGAGGGCTGCAAGAGAGCCTGAGGCAGAACACTTTTTCTAGAGTGATGGACAACCCAGGCAGACCAGGACCAGTCCAATGAGATGCTATTC
>NW_022908593.1:0-293 GCF_012274545.1 Fukomys damarensis | reverse complement strand
AGCAGGGCCACCTGAGGAAGACAAGGCTACCTGTGGCTGAGTCCCTCACCTGGGATATACTGTATTGCTCAGGTTGTTCATAGGATGTGCCGAAGGGCCTTCTAAAAAGATGAAGCTTCAATAAAGCCCAATGACCCTGCCTGGTCACCCATACCCCTTCGTGACACTGAAGGCTCCAACTAGTAGAACAGTCCTATTTTTCAGCCCTTCAACAAGGTTCCAACCTTTCAAACAAGTTCGCAAAAGTGCGTACAGAGATTTCACTACATATCCCAGGCCGGGGAAGCACACCT
>NW_022908592.1:0-231 GCF_012274545.1 Fukomys damarensis | reverse complement strand
TGAGCAGTTGAAAGTGAAAAGTTAAACAGAGTGCTGCTGAAATTTTGCAGAAAATTCAATAAATACTTTTTAAAAGTTCAATTTCTGGCATTTTTATTCAATATGAGCAATTTTTGAAATGGTTACTATTATGCAGAAATTAATTTGCTTAATATTTTTCCACAATGTGATTTAAACATGAGATTGGTATATGCATGTTTCTCGAAGAAAGTTGAAAAAGGTATATTATCC
>NW_022908591.1:0-200 GCF_012274545.1 Fukomys damarensis | reverse complement strand
CTACTTGGGTGCACGAGGAAAAAGCCCAATGCTCAAAATGCAAGGGAAACACTACACTAGCGAGATTGATCACACCAGCCCCCCAGCCCTCCTGCCACATACTAGCTAGGCAGGCTGGGTTGAGGAATGTGGCTTCTTCTTTGGATTCTTCTTTGCCTTCTTGAACCTGTGGATGGGCTGCGGGCTCTTGTTCCTTCCTT
>NW_022908590.1:0-268 GCF_012274545.1 Fukomys damarensis | reverse complement strand
GGCTAAGCCCAAATTACATTTCAATGGTGCTGTCTGATGGCTATCATCCTCTGTCTAATTAACAGACACACAGGAAATGGAAGACATGCGAGGTGAAGCATAGAACTGTGCAATTCCATGTAAAGAAATCACAAGGAAACGATGACCGCAGATGTGAAGTGGAGGCAGACAGCGCAGTAGGAACCTGTGAGGAAAGAAGGAGAGCTCGGTGGGCACATGTTCTTGCAGGGGCTCAGTGTGCACAGGGGATTGCACAGTGGACTTGTAG
>NW_022908589.1:0-209 GCF_012274545.1 Fukomys damarensis | reverse complement strand
GAAGTTTTTATTCCTTTCTAAAGGTTGATGCATGTTTCCCCCCTCTGATAGAACTTAGGATTTTTTTTTCTTAAATTTAGAGAAACTTTTACCATAGTGGGTGCATTTTTTTAGTTTTATTAGTGTACTTTGTGTCTTGTGAATATATGGTTTGAAAGTTCTTGGCATTTATTTATCCTGTATTGTTTTTCTCCATTCTCTCTTCACCT
>NW_022908588.1:0-215 GCF_012274545.1 Fukomys damarensis | reverse complement strand
TCCCATTCAGGAAACTAACCGCTTTGGTTTCAAAGGGCTAATCGGTGAAAGAAGATGTTTCACGGGGAAAGCAGCAGTTTAAACTGTTGAAACACTATGCAGAGTGCATTTGTGTTCTAACCTCAAACTGAATCTATCTCCAAGTAAACATCGTTGTGGAGGCTTGTGTGCACTCAGAGCTGCTAGGCACTCTCTTGGCCTTAAGAGCTTTTCTG
>NW_022908587.1:0-323 GCF_012274545.1 Fukomys damarensis | reverse complement strand
CCCAGAATTGAGGGCTGAGCATGGCTTGGGATGATTCAAGCGCATTACATTTGTTGTGCATTTTATTTCTACTATCATTACATCATAAGATGTAATGAAATAATTGTGCAACTCACCATTATGAATAATCAGGAGGAAACCTGAGCTTGTTTTCCTGCAACTAAATGGTCCCATCTGGGGTGACAGGAGACAGCTGAAAGTGTGTTGCATATGTCTGGTCTACTTCCTAATCTCTTCTTAGTTGCTGTCACTGTAGAAAACTCTGCTTCACAAGGATGAGATGTTGGAAAGTGAAGCAGATATTTCAGTGCTTTTTTGGTAAT
>NW_022908586.1:0-1978 GCF_012274545.1 Fukomys damarensis | reverse complement strand
TTTGTTTTTCTGGCATCAGATTCATGTATTTATCTTCTAAGGCCTTACAGAGTTAATTCTCATATGCACAGATTGAAAACCAGGCTAATAGGCTGAAGAACATATAAAACACGTAAGACAAATGTTCTAAGTCAAGGTGCTCTTCTAGATACATTGTCTGCACTGGGTCACGGTACCTTTTTTCCTAGTACCTATCCTATATATACTCGTGCGTATCTATGTCTGTATCTCTGTATCTATAGATCTATAGATACAGAGATATAGATATAGATGGGGCAAAGTTTTCGTGTAAGAGAAACCAGGTGATATTCAAGCTCTTGTGTCTGAGTTACTTCACCTGAAATTATGGTCTCAAGGTGCTTCCATGTCCCTACAGAGGACTCAGGTTTACTCTTCTGCATGGTAGAGCCGTACTCCATTGAGTACGGGTACCACATTTTTTATCCATTCATCTATTGACGGACATATAGGCTATTTCCAAGATTTAGCTACTATAAACTGTGCTACCATAAACGTGGGTGTGCCTGCATCACTGTGGTGTGATGCCTTTAACTCTTGGGAAAACACCTAGAAGGGGTATAGCTGGGTCAAGGGAATTTCTAGGTTTAGTTTTCTGAGCACCCTCCAAACTGATTTCCATGGTGGTTGTATCAGTTTACACTCCCACCAACAATGGAGAGGGGTTCCTTTCCACAGCCTTACCAGCTCTTGCTGTTGGTTGACTTCTTGGTGGTAACCATTCTTCTGGGGTGAGATGGAATCTCAGTGTTGTTTTAATTTGCATCTCTTGAAGGGCCAGTGATGTTGAACATTTTTTCATGTATTTATTGGCCATTTATCTTTCTTCAAATGAGAAGTATCTATTCATTTCAGATGCCCATTTTAAAAATTGGGTCTTTAAATTTAGAAAGGTCTAATTTTTTGAGTTCTTTATATATTCTAGATATTTGTCTTTTGTCTGAAGAGTAGGTGACAAAATATTTTCCTCATTCAGTAAGTTGTCCATTCACTCTTACTGCTTTCTTGTTCATATTCAGCTTTTAAATTGAGTTGTCTTTTCATCATGGAGTTGTGACAGTTCTTTACATAGTCTGGACACAAGTCCCATACTAGTTATATAATTTGTGAAATATTTCTCCCAATTCTTGGATTTTCTTTTCAGTTTCTTCTGACCCTTTAGCATATATTTTTAAGAATCCTGGTAATACCTAATTTGTCTGTATTTTCTTGCTGTCTTCCTTGTGTCCTTCCTACGAAATCATTGCTTAATCCAGGATCATCCCTTTCACCTATTTTTTCTGATATTTAAGTCTGATCCATTTTGAGTTACTTTTTATATTGTTGTGAAGAAGGTTCCAAATTTATTCTTTCTCATGCAGTATCCAGTTGCCCTAGCACTGCTTGTTGGAATCCCCGTTCCAAAGTATTGTCCTGGTGAGATCAGTGGGCCAGCCTCAGGAGGGCTTGTCGCTTCCCAGGCCCATATCACCTGTCTGGATCGCGGCATCTTTGCAGTACGCTTTGAGTCAGCAATGGGGACTCCCTAACATCACTTTCTCTTTCAGGATTGTGTTGGCCTGGTTAATTATATTCACCCTGCTGTGCCATAGGGTACCTTAATCAGTTTCCCTATCAAACTGCAACCAGGTTTTCCCCATCTTCCTCTCCCTGACTCCCCAGGCTCTGGGAAACACTATTCTACCTTCAACTGACAGTTCTCAAGAAGCTAGAACAGAGGAGTTTCTAAGGTCCTCATCATAAAATGATAAAATATGAAATAAGTGAATATGGTGAGTACTCGAGTAAGTCACTACTCAGTATGTCTATGAACTAAAACAACACCTTGGGTGGAGCACGGTGGCACATGCCTCCAGTCTCAGCAACTCAGGAGGCTGAAGCAGGAGGACCCCTTGAGCCTATGAGTTTGAGACCAGCCTGAACCACACAGAGAGAGCCCTTCTCCAAAAAAAAAAAAAAA
>NW_022908585.1:0-224 GCF_012274545.1 Fukomys damarensis | reverse complement strand
TATCTCATTGTAGAGAAGAACAAAGTAGTTTTATACAGGGTCTCAGTGTTCATTTATTTATGTCTTTTTAAAAAAGTTTTTCTTCTGAAAAATTTTGTTCATATAAAAATAACTGTAATGAGCATTCATAAAATTATTTTCTGGACATAAGTCATACTCAACATTTGGGTTTATTTGCTTCATCTATTTTTGTTGTTGTTGAAGTATTTTAAAGTAAATTATAA
>NW_022908584.1:0-213 GCF_012274545.1 Fukomys damarensis | reverse complement strand
CTCGTGCTGCCTTTAGCATCCGGTGCACAAGGACAGAGGCGTCTGTCACGTGGAAGGGGCGGGGACGAGGTGAGGTAGAGTTCTGCACACTTCCCACACACCCAGGACCCTCACTCCCTCGCTGTTGGCCCTCAGACTCACACACGATGATGCGCAATGGCCAGCTGCTTCCCTCCTCTGGTTTTCAGCTGCGTCGGCTGCTAATTAGAAATA
>NW_022908583.1:0-421 GCF_012274545.1 Fukomys damarensis | reverse complement strand
CACCAGCTGTGTGAAGCCTCTGTCTCTCCAGTCCCTCCTCAGAGTGGAATTTATTGGTGACCGAATTCCCTGATGCAGAGAGCGGCCTCTCCCAGGTCGGAGATGACCAGAGGGGCTTCATGCACAGGCCCCGTGTGGGTGTTCCCATCATGGCCCCTTCCGGACTGTGGGATGCTGGACAGATGTCCGGAGCAGCGCAGCACAACTGTCATGATCCCTCCCCCTTCCCAGGTGCAGGCCATGCAGCTCTAGGAAGCAGCAGCTGCCACCTTCTCCCCAGGAGCTGGGCACTGGGTGGGGAGGGAGCAGACACCATGGCAGCTCTTGTCACATAAAGCCCCATGCAAGCCCTCTGGGTCCTGCCGGCACAGAGCAGCACACCTAGACTGTTCCTAAATGGCTGATTTCTGTGGTCAGTGAA
>NW_022908582.1:0-445 GCF_012274545.1 Fukomys damarensis | reverse complement strand
TGTTTTTATCACAATGGCTTTGTAGTATAGTTTCAAGTTGGGAATTGTGATACCCCCTGCCATATCTCTGTGGCCTAGAATGGTTTTTGCTATTTTAGGTCTATTCTGCTTCCAAATGAATTTTTGAAAAATTATGTGAAATATTGTATTGGGATTTCAATCAGGATTGCATTGAATCTGCATAGCAGTTTCAGAAGTATGGCCATTTTCACTGTTTATTCTTCCTACACAGGAGTGAGAGACCTCTTTCCATCTTCCTATATTCTCTTCTATCTCTTTTTTTAGAGTGCTGTAATTTTCAGTGCAGAAGCCTTTTGTCTCCTTCATTAGATTGATTCCTAGACATTTCTTTTATTGGGGGGGATGCTATTGTGAAAGGAATTGTTTCCCTAATTTCTCTGTCAGTGAGTCTGTTATTTGTGCACAAGAAGGCTATTGTTTTTTT
>NW_022908581.1:0-202 GCF_012274545.1 Fukomys damarensis | reverse complement strand
AACATAATACAGTGGAGGTTAGTACAGTACCCTGAGCCCACAGGTTGGTGTCAAACCTGGATTTAAATCCTTCCACTCCCTCCTTTCAGTCACCTGCTAGCCCGCGTTAGCTCAGCCTGTGGTGTTGCAGCATCCGATTGCAGAAATTCCCTTGTTTCCTCATTATGGTTTTCAGGCAAGGTATGCATGTGTATGTGTGTGC
>NW_022908580.1:0-309 GCF_012274545.1 Fukomys damarensis | reverse complement strand
TTGAATGAAACAACATATTCATTAACCAGGTCGTGGCCAGATCAGGCCTGACACGTAGTAGCTGTCTTGAAGAACAGTACCAATACTGCATTTCTGAAATCATCTCTCCGTTAATCTTTTGGAGGTCAGGATGGCTTAAATGGCAGTCAGACTCTGTATTTGTCTGTCTTCTTGAAATTTGGAGACCAGTGCATTAAGCACTTTTAAGGTAGAACACTACAGGTAGAGGATGCTTTTTTCAAAGTTGAGAATTTTTTGTTTGTGCTGATTTTTCCTTGTGTCCTTTTTAAATATCAAGGTTCAACTCCA
>NW_022908579.1:0-234 GCF_012274545.1 Fukomys damarensis | reverse complement strand
ACAAATCAACAAGACTGAGGTGAACAGAGAACCGCTATTCAGAGCATTCTGGACTCTTAGTGTACTCCTGATCCACCTGACCTCATACAGCAGATACCAGCTCCGCAATCATTTGCATGATGATCTTCTGACTTCCCCGAGACTTAACCCCTCAGTGTCCACCTGAAAGATTTGAACTACAAAACACCTTGTATTATTGCAGAGTTTTGAAATTAAAATATTACTTATAAAATT
>NW_022908578.1:1320-3930 GCF_012274545.1 Fukomys damarensis | reverse complement strand
GTGCTATGAGTTCAGAGTGTCCTGGTGGTTCACTCTGAGACTTTTCATCCTCCTTTGCCCTACTGTTTGCCATTGGTGAACTGGAAGTCTGTTTTTGTGTCTTGCTTACATGTTTTTTCATTTTATTTTTGTTGTTGGCTTTTCCTTGGTTTAATTTCTGGGTTATTACTTAAATCTTCCTGATATAGTTGTGCTTCAGCTTTTGTGTCTCTAATGACTCATAGACATTCTCATTTTCATATCAGAGAAAACAACTCATTAAATCAATCACAATCCTTTATCCAAATAGATACAATCAGCAACACAATAGGATCAAGCACAACTTGCAAATTGACCACTTGTGGTAGTCATTCATCTATCACTTTTAAACCATGTGAATTAAATTAAAATCAAGAAGCAGCCCAAAATATGTTTTCAGTGAATAAACTTTTCAAAATGGCATATTTACCATTTAGTATGGGGACTTAGACAGAGTTAGGATAAGAGAAGTAGATAAGTAAAAGATTTGGAGAAGGTTTCAAGTAAGCCAGAGGACATAGAATGACCATACAATCTTCAGGGAGCCTAAATTCAAAAGGGATAGATTGATTGCCTGTATCAGGACAAGAATATATCCCCTTAACAGTAATAGGGATTCACTTTCCCTTGAAACTATTAACCCTTGAGTGAGGTAAAATGACAGAAGAAAAGAACATAAAGAAAAAAATGATAGAAGAAATCTGAGTTAGGGCAGAAACAGAAAGGGAGATGAGGGATAATATGGTGGAGCAAGAGACTGAGTTGGAAAAAGAGAAGAGAAAAAAGAAAGAATTTGCAGAGTGGAATGAGGAAAATAAAGAAAAAAATTACTTTGAGTGACGTCTTTCAGACTATATCTCTGCTGTCATATTACACAACATGCACAGTCATGTGCAGAACCAAGTCTCCTGATCTCAGCTAGCCAATGCAGACCCCCACGTAGCAGACTGACCTCGGGCCACAAGGCCCAGATTGAGTTCCCTGACCTCCTGCAGGATTGAACTCCATATAGTTCTACAGCTTTATCCTGCTTTTCTTTAAAGATATTCAAAGTTGGGAGCTCAGAGAAATACCCTTAATGACCACCTATGCCTCTGCAGAGTGGGCCCAAGGACTGGCACAATGAGGAAGTCAGCGGGGGGTTGTTTCAGGGGCACTGGTGTGGCTACCTTCTTTGCACTGGATCAATGGTGCAAGAAGGGGAGGGAGTGTCCACCTGGTCCCATGGATTGGGACGAAGCAGGCCAGAGGAAGTGCAGGTCTCAGAGCAACCTTCCCAAATCTCACCAAAAAATTTTAAATGGAGAGAATTTCAGGAAGGCTACCTAAGAAAATAATTATTGTGATTATAGATGGTTTGTGATGGAAAATGTCTAATGTTCACTTCTGTTTTTTTAAAAAACAAAGTTTCTAGGGGCTGGGGATTTATCTCAGTGGTACTGCTGCCTGCCACAAAAGCATCAACAACTATTCGTTGTGTGTCAAAATTCAAAAAATTATTGTCTGAATTAAAATGAAATAATATGAAAACATTTAGCAGTTATAGAAATATAGTAAATATTCAATAAATTATACCTTCCCTTATTTTTCATCCCTATGTGGCAGAAATTATTTCCTCTTGGAAACCTCTTTTTCAATTCTTCATAGTTTCATGACATATTGAGGGCACTGAATAGGCATTTTGTGAGTCCTCACTAAGCATCAGGTGCTATTCTTTAGTTTGCACAAGGAAAATAAACAGTTTACATTGAATAAACTATAGTACCCTGAAAAAAGATCAAGAAGATATAGGAAAGTGGAAAGATATCGCTTGCTCCTGGTTAGGAAGAATCAACATAGTGAAAATGGCCATAGTACCAAAACTGATAGACAGATTCAATGCAATGTCAAATGAAATTCCAATACTATATTTCACAGAACTAAAAAAAAAAATCCAAAAATTCATTTGGAATGAGAAGAGACTAGAATAGCAAAAGCCATCCTAGGCAACAGAGACATGGCAGCAGGTATAACAATTCCCAATTTGAAGCTATACTACAAAGCCACTGTGATATAAACAGTATAGTACTGGCAAAGAAACAGACCTGAGGGATCAGTGGAATAGATTGGAGGATGCAGAAATAACTCCAGATGTACATAGCTACCTCATCTTTGACAGAGGAGCCAACTATCAGTGGAGGAAAGATAGCTTCTTTAACATATGGTGTTGGAAAAACTGGATCTCAACCTGCCAAAGATTAAAACTAGACCCTTATCTTTCACCATGCACTAAACTAAAACCGAAGTAGATTAAAGATCTAAATATTTAAAAAGAATCACTAAATTTGCTGGGAGATAAGTTAGATAGAGCTATCAAAGACATTAGCATAGGAAAAGACTTTATGAACAAATTCTCACTAGCACGGGAACTAGCAGAAAGAATCAACAATGGGGATCTTATCCTATTAAAAAGCTTCTGTACTGCAAAAGAAATCATCAATAGAATTAATAGACAACCTACAATGTGGGAAAACATTTTTACCAGCTGCACCTTAGACAAAGGACTATTACCTAGAATATATAAAGAACTAAAAAATGTCAGTCCTCCACATA
>NW_022908578.1:0-546 GCF_012274545.1 Fukomys damarensis | reverse complement strand
ATAAACTGTAATAGTACATAAGATCCTAATGATATAATGGACAATGCAAAATAGGAAGAAAAGGGCTAAAGGTGTAGGAAAAGCAGGAAGGGCAGGGGAAAGGTAATAAAGGAATAGAAAAAATATGAGAAAATGAAAAAATGGAAATGAAGTGTTTATAAAGGGAGAGGGGAGGGGTGAATTGAAGGGAGAGCAGGGACAAGGGGAAAAAATGAGAACCAAGACCTGTCATGTAGAGGTACAAGATCCCAACAATGAATGTAACTTTACTGTATACCTAAAATGTACCAATAAACTCAATGATAAAAACAAAATAAAACAAAATATTTTTTTTTGTTTGGTTTTTGAGACAGGGTCTCACTATGTAGTTGAGACTGATCTCGAACTCACTGTGTAGCCCAGGCTGGTCTCGAACTCACAGTAATCCTCCTGCCTCAGCTTCCCAAGTGCTGGGATTACAGGTGTGCTCCATCACGCCCGGCGGAAAATGGTTTTTAAAAATATTTCAGGAATTGATGAAAACTACACTCAAGTAATTAGGGTTTC
>NW_022908577.1:0-252 GCF_012274545.1 Fukomys damarensis | reverse complement strand
GCATCCTTAAAAGTATCGTGTGATTGTACAATTCCCTTTTCTGTAAGGAAATGAACATACTTTCTTAACTTTTGTTTTGTTTTAATTATTACCAGAAATCATTGCAAAACATTGAGTTTCATTTTAGTTGAGAAAAGGAAAATTTATTTCTGACTCAGGACAAGGCAGTCTTCTTTAAAATTTACTCTCAATATCAGTTTAGACAAAAAACAATACTTTCTAAATATGACACTTCTTGCTGAATCCCAGGAT
>NW_022908576.1:0-1016 GCF_012274545.1 Fukomys damarensis | reverse complement strand
TTCCTTCTCATTTCAACTGGGTCCTGTTATCTTTTTTTAATGTGCATTTATTTGTTCTTTGTGAATTAAGGAGTTTAATCGTTATTGTATGGTAACAAGTATTTTCCCTCCATACACCACTCACCTTTCCATTTTGTTTATGATACTTTGACATCATCGATGGTGAAAGAGCCATAATTCGCTACTTAGTTAAGAACAAGTCATGAATTCACTGAGAACACAGTGAAATCTCTCATTAGAAAAATGCATGACAGGGCCAGGGATTTAGCTCAGTGGTTCCACCACCTGCCTCACAAGTGCAAGGACCCGAGTTCCATCCCCAGTACCAAAAAAAAAGAAAAATGCATGACAGCCTCACATACACATGGCAATCAATTCTAAATCTGTCTACGGACTCCTACAAGCACTTTCCTCATTCATTGCTATTGCTCTGGGTCCTGGCCACTTCCCAACCTCAGTGTTTGGAAATTCATCGCGACTCCTTACCAACAGTGATGTGTGCAAAGTGTGTAAAGTGCGTTCTGGGCCATGCTGTAGGCAGTGGTAGAAAGAAAGCATCTTAGGGGTCAGGAAAACCTGAGAGCTCATCCTAATTCTGTCACTAGCTACGTGAGCTGGCAAAACTACTTAGCTTTGGTGTCCAGACCTCCATCTGTAAAGTATGCACACGAACGTGCTTTTCTCCACACCCGTGAGTGATGAAAAGGGGAGAAGTAACATTGTCTAAGGTTCTTTCCATGTCTAAATGTGCAGTCTGTGCACATCAGTGATGTCCTGTTTTATAGCACCTTTATTTTGAAGCCATTTAAAAACCATCCTGGACAAAAGCCATGTAACTGCCCAAAACTCAGCTATGTGTATTCAGCACTCCTCAGATACAAGCAGTTATATACCATTTCATGGGACCATTACAAATGCATTGTCAAGCTGAGCATGGTGGTAACGCCTGTAACCCGAGCACTCGGGAGGCTGAGGCAGGAGGATCACTGTGAGTTCGAGACCAGCCTGGGCTACAT
>NW_022908575.1:0-256 GCF_012274545.1 Fukomys damarensis | reverse complement strand
AGTGCGTTTGTGTTCTAACATCAAACTAAACCTATCCGCAAGTATACAGAGTTCTGGAGGCTTCTGTGCACTCATAGCTGCTAGGCACTCTGTTAGGCCTGAAGGGCTTGTCTGCTAAAAGTGCCTCACAACAGTGTTTCAATCTCTGCCAGGCAGAGACCTACAAACAAAAAGGAATACCGTTGTACTTCACATAAGAGGTGGACTTCACTGGCAAACTCACAGAGTTGCAGGACCTTTCTCTGTGGAGTGCTTC
>NW_022908574.1:0-902 GCF_012274545.1 Fukomys damarensis | reverse complement strand
GTGTCTAGCAGCTCTGAGTGCACACAAGCCTCCCGTACTCTGTATACTTGGAGATAGGTTCAATTTGACGTTAGAACACAAACGCACTTTGCAGCGGGCTTCTGAGGTTTAAAGGGCAGTATTCCCCGGGAAACAGCTTCTCTCGCTGCTTAGCCATTTAAAGTGAAAGCAGTCAGTTTCATGAATGTGAAGTACTCCACAGAGAAAGGTGCTACAACTCTGTGAGTTTACCAGTGATGTCCACCTCTTATGTGGAGGACAACTGTATTCTTTTTGTTTGTAGGTCTCTGCCTGCCAGAGATTAAAACACTGTTGTGAGGCACTTTTAGCAGAGAAGTCCTTCAGGCCTAAGAGAGTGCCTAGCAGCTCTGAGTGCACACAAGCCTCCAGTACTCTGTATACTTGGGGATAGGTTCAGTTTGACATTAGAACACAAACGCACTTTGCAGAGGGATTCTGCGGTTTCAAGTGCAGTTTTCCCCGGGAAACAGCTTCTCTCGCTGCTTAGCCATTTAATGTGAAAGCAGTCAGTTTCATGAATGTGAAGTACTCCACAGAGAAAGGTGCTGCAACTCTGTGAGTTTACCAGTGATGTCCACCTCTTATGTGGAGGACAACTGTATTCCTTTTTGTTTGTAGGTCTCTGCCTGGCAGAGATTGAAACACAGTTTTGAGGCACTTTTAGCAGAGAAGCCCTTCAGGCCTAAGAGAGTGCCTAGCACCTCTGAGTGCACACAACCCTCCAGAACTCTGTATACTTGGGAATAGGTTCAGTTTGACGATAGAACAGAAACGCACTTTGCAGAGGGCGTCTGTGGTTTAAAGTGCAGTATTCCCCAGGAAAGAGCTTCTCTCATCACTTAGCCGTTTAAAGCGAAAGCAGTCAGTTTCATGAATGTGAA
>NW_022908573.1:0-339 GCF_012274545.1 Fukomys damarensis | reverse complement strand
TTTGAAATTGTAATGTCAGCAATTAAATTTTGTATGCAGTGTGAAAGAGAGACTCTTTCTCCATGGAGGTGAAAGCCGAATGGGCCCAAGCAGGCTCGCGGGAGAGCAGATCTCAGAGAGGCCTTCCAAAAATCTCCTTCCTCACTTGAAAATGCTTCTGCCTTGAATCAGTATGTTTGATGACCCTTTAGTAACACCACCTCCCTTAGGCATCCGGAGGTAAGTAGTACAAAGCTGTTTTTATCTTCTGACATTAGCAATACCTAATGATAGAATTGAAGAACATATAAAGAAGATAACAGATCATTAGAGTAAGGCTGATGGAACTGCAGTCCCATC
>NW_022908572.1:0-244 GCF_012274545.1 Fukomys damarensis | reverse complement strand
TAGACTTAATTAAAAAATAAAATCAACAAGCCTAAAATAAGCAGAAGGAAAAATAATAAAATTGAGAGTACAAATCAATGGTATGGCAGTCCAAAGAAAAAGCAATGAAACAAAAATGTCATTCTTGAGAAAAGTTCCTAAAATTGATAAACTTCTAGTGAGATTAATCAGGAAAAAAAGTGAAACACAATTGACTAATATCAAGAATGAGAGAAAAGACATACTTGCAGATTATGCAGAGATT
>NW_022908571.1:0-262 GCF_012274545.1 Fukomys damarensis | reverse complement strand
TATTCCCTGCCCAAAATTAGACAGCTCACTGAACAACATATTATCAGATGGTTCTTGTTCAAATAACAAGCATAAACGTGAACTTTATGTATCCAAGGATTACTTTTGTGTCAGTTGTCTCCTAGCACAAAGCTGGGCCTAGGAGAAAAGAAGCTGTATATTTGTGGGCATCGAGTAATTGAAAGAATATGAAACATGCTTAGTACCTAAAGAAAGCATTTCTGGAAATTTTGACATGGTAGAAACAAGTTACAAGATTGAG
>NW_022908570.1:0-556 GCF_012274545.1 Fukomys damarensis | reverse complement strand
CTCTGTATATTTGGAGGTAGGTTCAGTGTGAGGTTAGAACACAAACGCACTCTGCAGAGTGCTGCTGACTTTTAAACTGCACTTATCCGCGGGAAACACCTTCTATTGCTGTTTAGCCCTTTGAAACCAAAGCGGTAAGGTTCCTGAATGTGAAGTTCCCCACAGCGAAATGTACTGCAAGTCTGTGAGTTACAAGTGAAGTCCCCATCTTATATGGAGTACAACACTATTCCTTTTTGGTTGTAGGTCTCTGCTTGGCAGAGATTGAAACACTGTTGTGAAATGCTTTTACCAGAAAATCCCTTAAGCCCTAAGAGAGTGGGCAGCTCATCTGAGTGCACACAGGCATCCAGAAATATGTGTACTTGGTGATAGTTTCAAGATGATGTTAGAACACAAATGCACTCAAGAGAGTGCGTGTGTGGTTTAAACTGCACTTTTACCTGTGAAACAGCTTCTTTCAAAAGCTTTGCAGTTTGAATCCAAAGCGTTTAGTTTCCAGAATGTGAAGTACTCCACAGAGAAAGGTGCTGCAACTCTGTGAGTTTACCAGTGA
>NW_022908569.1:0-205 GCF_012274545.1 Fukomys damarensis | reverse complement strand
AAGCTGTGAAAGCAGAGTCCTTTTCAGTTTGTGACCATAATTGAGTAAAAAGGGAAAATTGCATTAAACGAATTTTTGTGCTTTAAATGTTTGTGCTTTTGTGTCTCTAAATAATGGATTTGGATCAACTAATCTAGGCTACTTAGGTAAAGTTTTGACATCACTGCGCCAAGTTAGCATTTTTATGAAGATGTTTTCTGAGCAG
>NW_022908568.1:0-1099 GCF_012274545.1 Fukomys damarensis | reverse complement strand
AGAGACCATCACCCATCTCTTTGTTTCCAGCTCACCCTGATTTCAGCTCCTGCTGAATTTGTACCTCCTCCTGCACCTGGGATCTGGTCCGGCTATGCACCCCAGTGGATGCTGTTGGGGTCACCTTGTCCTTTGCAATACCTCCCACCTCTCAGTGCAGAAATCTTAAACTTCCGGATAAACATCCTATCCATTGTGTACTATCAAGTATAAGTAGCTAGTCCCTTCCCAAACAAATGCTAGGCCAAGGACCCCAACTTTAGTGGATTCCCTAAATTCATAAATTCCTTTTAATCCTGATCACGATCCCGGAACTGGACACACACATCTAAATGCTTGCTGTCTTCTTTTCTCTCCAAACTTCATGCAAATCCCAGGACCATCCGTGATGGAAGAGGGCTTTGTTGTATCCTCCTCTATTAGATAAAGCCTGTCACAGATGAGAGGAGTGTCTTTTTCCAATGCTTAAGAAAACTATGAACAGGATTCTTCAAACTCAGGTTTAAAAATGCTAAAGGAGGAGAATAAAAGAATTAGGACTGTCCTCTTCTGAGGCTATAATGAGAAGCTACAGTTAACATGTGGTGTGATTTCTTTTTGATGTCAGAAGCTGAATATTAACTAAGTCTTTCTCTTTCTATTCTATAGTACCAGTTCCTAATATAGTCCCAGGCAATATCTACCTTTGGGGGAAAAGGGGCAAAGGCCTTATATTCACAAAGGAAAACAAGAAAATCATGTCAATAATTTTCAAACTATATTCCCATTCTACCTCATTATCAGGAATACACAAAAATGACCATGGTTGGTTTACTCTTTTGATAGTCAACATTCTAACTCCCTAAAAACCTAGTTACCTTCAGTAATTGTGTTTGCAGGCTAAAGTCTAACTTCAACCAATCATTCCATTACTGCTGTTTATCATAAAAGGGTAGAGGTAGAACAGTGTACATGGGTAGTGCAAGTTCTCATCATGATTCAAAATCATGGCATTAAACATGTGCCCTTCTGATAGTAATCATTAATATCATCTTTGTAATATTTGAGTGGATCAATTTAAATGTTGGTATTCTGATCCCATAAGATAAAATGGTAGCTT
>NW_022908567.1:0-257 GCF_012274545.1 Fukomys damarensis | reverse complement strand
GTTCCCCATGGAAAAAACTAGTTCAAATCCTGACCCATTTATGAGTATGCAACTAGGTATGGAAGAGGATTCTGATGAAATATTTTGAAAGTTCTATTTAATATGAATGCCCACATTTTCTAGTGCTGGAAATGCTTAAAAACATAGTACAGAAGTAGTTATTCAGACTTTTAGGATCCTTGCTATGTCAAGCAACACAACTCTGTAAGGCAATTCATTTCTATTTTCAAAAGCTCTAAGTCAGAAATTAAACTAAA
>NW_022908566.1:0-219 GCF_012274545.1 Fukomys damarensis | reverse complement strand
AGGTGAGGACTACTATAAATGTGCAGTGGATGACTACAAAAGTATAGGGAACCTCATCTTCCTAACACTCTCTCCCAATATCAAAAACTCCAGTAGCCTCCTTTTTTAGTGGTGGTACCAGCTCAGCCACACTCTGGAAGGTATTACTTTCATTAGGACTAGTCAATTCATGTTGGTGTTGCAGAAATTCAGGTTAACAAAGGATTTGCCAATAAAGGG
>NW_022908565.1:0-298 GCF_012274545.1 Fukomys damarensis | reverse complement strand
AATAGCTGGGCCAAATGGAATCTCTAGTTTTAGCTCTTTGAAAAATCTCCACACTGATTTCCAGTGGTTGCACCAGTCTGCACTCCCACCAACAGTGAAGAGGGTTCCTTTCGCCCCACATCTCCACCAGCATTTATTATTGGTTGATTTCTTGATAATGGCCATTCTTTCTGGAGTGGATGGGATTGTTTTAATTTCAGCATTGTTTTAATTTGCATCTCTTGAATGACCAGCGATATTGAACATTTTTTCATATATTTGCTGTTTCTACTGCATCTGAGAAGTGTCTATGCATTTC
>NW_022908564.1:0-1512 GCF_012274545.1 Fukomys damarensis | reverse complement strand
AAAAAGTGCCCTGCCCTCTGAGCGCTAGGCCCCTACCCACATCCAAATGCCTTCTGGCCCTGCCCTCTGTGACAGTGAGAGCAGGCATATACTGCAGGGGACACAGTGGCCATGGTAACCCTTACTCAGAAAGCTTTTCCTACTGCCCCTGTCACTACAAAAAAGTCCAGACTTCCAGCCCTCTAAGCACCATGCCCCTCTGTCCTCTTGCATATCCTCTGGGTTCCACCTCTGGCTCAAATCCTCCCCATTCTTCAACCCTGTTCAGACCCTGCCACATCGAAGATCAGAAGAAGCCTTCACCTTCCCTGACCATGAGCTCCTGCCCTTTCCACCAGGCAGAGAGGTGGGGGAAAAGGACTCTTTTGACTCTGCTTGTTCCATAAGCCCAGCCCAGAACCAGACACAAGATCAGACGCAGTGAATATCTGCAGAGGAGGTGTGCGAGGTTTTGTTGGAAAACGAGAGGAGGCCAAGGTTAGGGAGCATGTCAGGCTCCTGGACATCACACCCTACATGCAAGAACCTGGCATCCTCTGCTTGAAAATGGTCCCTGCTGCAAGATGTTCTGTTCCCACCTGCCCAAGCCCTGGGAGTCACCTTCCCACTGAAGCTCTGGCCAGAATCAGAAATGGCCTCAGGGGCCATGAATGCCGGGGTCCCCGCCGTGCTGGACAGCTGAGCGTCGTTCCCCTCAAACTGGTTGCTGACGCCAAAGTCGGCGATCTTCACGTGCCCATCATCCCCCAGGAGCAGGTTAGATGGCTTGATGTCCCTGTGGATGATCTTCTGGCAGTGCACTGCAGAGAGAGGCAGCTGGGGCACCGGTCTGAGGACCGCTGCCCAGGACCCCTCGCCTGCCCTCGCTGAGCCAGGGAAGCCTGCTGGCACATCCTAGTCCACACACACTCTTGTCTCATGAGGGCTTTAGAAGAGAACAGCAGGATCATGTGCTCAACACAGTGAAGACACTGAGGCTCAGTGTATGTAGGCTGTTAGCAGCAAGCCAGGATAGAATCTTAGGTATCTTGGGATTCCAAGTCCAGTTGCTCTCTCCATGGCAAACAAGGCACCTGCTGCTGAGAGCAGAAGGCAGAGGAAACTGGGGGAGAGGATTCTCCCTAGGCCACGTCTTCCCTTCCCACATGAGCGCCATCTGCAGCCCAAAGCCCATCCAAACCTTTTCCCAGTTCCATTTCCTGCCCAGCCTGGTCAAAAATATCCTTGCTCCTAAGACTAAAGGATTTGATGGTGGAGACAGTGGTATCCTATAGATGCATTGTCTCAGCCTAAGGGATCCAGGATGATGGGTTATGGTGAGGGCGGGCGGCAGGGTGAACAGGGCTGGGGTTAGGAGCCATCTCTGGGAGGATGAAACTGGAATCAGAAATGGCCTAGTAGGCTGAGAGCCTGCTCTGCCTCCTAGGTCCAGCCCTGCCAGGACAGGATAGGTGGCTCAAACTGAGATGACCAGAGATGTCCCAGTTGAGCAGTCACCCACCCCACAGCCAT
>NW_022908563.1:0-663 GCF_012274545.1 Fukomys damarensis | reverse complement strand
TCCGGTGCTCTGTACACTTTGGCATAGGTTCTGTTTGACTTTAGAACACAAACACACTTTGCACAGGGGTTCTGGGGTTTAAAGTGTAGTTTTCCCGGGGAAACAGCTTCTCTCGCTGCTTAGCTGTTTAAAGTGAAAGCGGTCCGTTTCATGAATTTTAAGTACTCCACAGAGAAAGGTGCCGCAACATTGTGAGTTTACCAGTGATGTCCACCTCTTGTGTGGAGCACCACTGTATTCCTTTTTGTTTGTAGGTCTCTTCCTGGCAGAGATTGAGACACTGTTGTGAGTCACTTTTAGCAGAGAAGCCCTTCAGGCCTAAGAGAGTGCCTAGCATCTCTGAGTGCACACAGGCCTCCAGAACTCTGTATACTTGGAGATAGGTTCAGTTTGACTTTAGAACACAAAGGCAGTTTGCAGAGGGCTTCTGCGGTTTAAAGTGTAGTTTTCCCGGGGAAACAGCTTCTCTCGCTGCTTAGCCGTTTAAAGCGAAAGCGGTCGGTTTCATGAATGTGAAGTACTCCACAGAGGAAGGTGGTGCAACTCTCTGAGTTTACCAGTGAAGTCAACATCTTATGTGGAGTACAACTGTATTTCTTGTTGTTTGTAGGTCTCTGCCTGGCAGAGATTGAGACACTGTTGTGAGGCACTTTTAGCAGAGAA
>NW_022908562.1:0-813 GCF_012274545.1 Fukomys damarensis | reverse complement strand
AAAAAAAAAAAAGATCATCTTAATAGCTGTGGAAAACTATATTCCCAAACCCAGTATTTACCCATGTAAAAATGCTCAAGAAAACTAGGAACTAGGAATTTAGTCAACCTGATAACAAACATCCAAAATGCTTTGTAATTAAGATACAAAAACAACAACAAAAATGTCTAACCCCATTTCTTCTATGCCAGGAAAAATATGAATATGCTATTATATTAAACATAAAATATAGCAAAGGATATTATCTAAATATTATGGGCAATAAGATAAGCAAAACTGTCCTCATTTCTAAAGAAGCAAATAACTGTCAATTAAACATTTTCCTAGAACTAAAACTCAACAACAAAATAAACTACTGATTCAAACACAACCATGAGTGAACCTGAGAATTATGCTGAGAAAAATAAGTCAAACATAAACAGAATATCCTTGTATAATTCCATTTGTATGAAGTCCTGGGATGAAAAAATAATACATATTGTTAGAGATAAGATAATTCGTTCTTGGTTGTGGGTTGGGGTGGATATAAGGAAGCATCTGAGGGTAAGGAAAGGATTCATGGTTCCACGGAAGAGACATATGGCCTTGGTGAACAATGGATGGTGGAAGGTAAGCCTGACACTACTGTGAAGATTTTTGACGAGAAGTAATGACTTGCTGAGGGTATGGGTTCCACTGATTTATGGTTAACTGTTGAAAGCAAAGGAATGAGTAAGATTGCTGAAGGTGACTATAAAGAACGAGAAAGCAAACAAAGACAGAAATCCAAGAATTGGCTTTGTTTAAGGAGCAACGGAAGCGAGCAGAGTCAGG
>NW_022908561.1:0-363 GCF_012274545.1 Fukomys damarensis | reverse complement strand
CCAGCCACACCAGGTAAAGCTATTTGAAGAATTCTTTCAGATAAATTAGACCATCTAAGTCCCCGATCAGTGGTATCCTGGAGTCAGTGAACAGTAGCTTGTACCAACTCATGAGTGCAAACTGCATGTAAGTTTTACTTCTCACTTCAGTTTTTTATGACATTGTAATGGTAGTTTGAAATCAGCCATGGTGGGATTATATTCATATCATGGAAACTGGAAAACTCTCCAATTCAGACTTATTTCTCCAGCTGGAGATCTGATTATTAAATTTTCACAAGTATACAATTCTGCTACTACGTTCCTGTCTTATAAGTGGTTTCAGCTGATTCAAGGGTCACAGCTGAAGTGGTTGAAGTGATT
>NW_022908560.1:0-222 GCF_012274545.1 Fukomys damarensis | reverse complement strand
CATATGTTAAGAACCTTGAACATTTCCTTTTTTGTGGACTTTCATATCCTTTGTCCACCTTTCTGTTGGGTTACTCACCTCACCGCTTTGTCAGAGCCGTTTAATATTAAGGAAATTAGGCCTTTGATTGTGATATACTTGAAAAACATGTTTTCCAGCCTTTGCATTTGTCTGTTCACTATTTTTATTGTGTTCATATTCCCATGGGGAAAATTCTACATT
>NW_022908559.1:0-705 GCF_012274545.1 Fukomys damarensis | reverse complement strand
AATTTCATTCTGAATGTATCAAATATAAGAAACATACATTCTTAAAGCTTTTAATTAAATATTTAAAATAAAATTGAAAATATAATACAAAATTCCTTTAATTGTAAATACTCTAAAGTTAAAGGATCTTATTAATGAATACAAAAAATATTGTAAAATGACCTTTCATTGTATGCAAAATATAATTTTTGCTTAATGTATCAGTCTATGTATATTTGTAAGGCCTTAGCATACAACTAACAGATCAATTAAGTAATATTAATTGTTTCATATAATATAGGACCTGTAAAACAATACCACAACTACCCAATTTTTTAGACTAAATATTAATGAATCACATTTCCAGAAAAAATTTTCATGCTAGCTTACATCATAAAAATAAGAACTATTTAATAAAGTTTTCTGGTTTGTATTTTTCCCTAACAGATTCAATGTTATCTTACATAACACAGAAATAGTGGCTACAAATATATTTTCTCTATCTCATCTAATTAGGGTTGTTATACTCTCTTAAATTTAGTTATCATAAGATATAATATGCTTAATTTTATTACCCACTATAATTCTTCAAGTAAAAGATATAATCATTAAATATTTGTTAAATTTAAAACTAAACAAATCAGTAAATGAATAAATAAATCTATCTCTAATTTGACATTTCAAAATGTTAAGCATGACTACCTTCTAAGACTCATGAAATTTTTT
>NW_022908558.1:0-2077 GCF_012274545.1 Fukomys damarensis | reverse complement strand
GCTGCCCAGGCTGGTGTGGCTTTTGCTTCTCACATGTCTGATGTACCTCGCATTCCAAGCACTGACTTTACCTGATTACAAATCATGTTTCTTGACTTGAATTCTGGAGAGGAAACATCTAGTTGGTTTAGACAAGTCTAAAGACTGGTTGCCCTTGAGTCAAGTGTCTACTCTTGATATAATCGATGATAGCTGCAGGGCAGGCTTAGATGTTTACAGAGTAATATACAAGCATCCTCACCTAGCTCCTGTTGCTCTCAGTGTGAGAGTATAGGTGTAGAGAAGTTCAATAGAAAAGATATAGGATGGGTAAGAAAGAAAGACCATGTGCAAGACATGCCGGCCTGGTACTAAGGACTGGAATAAGGATATTGCAGTCATTCGTATTCCAAACCTCTTCCTTGGTGCTGTTAGATGCATTTCTTATTGAACTTGTCCTGGCAGCCTTGATGTATGGATAGTATCACAGAAGATCCTTTCATATCTGGCTCTCACAGAGGATTTTAATGCTTTAATAGTATTTGGGGGTGTTGACCCTTTCTTTCTACTTTATTTTCCAAGTGTGCATATACATACCCATATCAAAAGGAAAAGACTGATGATGCAAAAGTAGGCACATTAATAACTTCAATGAAAATTAGTAGTTTTAAAAATAAGCAAGAAAACAAATTCCAGTTAGAAAAAAGTATTAATGGCATTTCATACGGTCATAGGAAAATAAAAATCAGGATTTTCCTTTCCCTAATTAGCACACATACATAAATCAGAATATATTTTAAATTGATGAGATTTCTTTCAGTGTCAGAGACAAATATTGACCTCCTTCTGGTAAAGGTAAGTATGAAGTACATTAAAATCACTATTTTCTCAATAATCAAGTTTACCTTTTCAATAACTTTGAACTATGACACTCCTTCAAAATTGCTGTCTGCTCAAAATTCCCCAAATAGCAGCACTGAATGGAATTCTGCTTGGGTAGGAGAAATGTAGCCAGGCAGTCAAAATCAATATGTTCCTGTGATTGACATCAGGGCCTATGTGTCAGCCAAGCTCTCATACCATCTGTGCTCTGATTATGATCAATAGGTATTTGTGACACGCCCAGGAAATGTGCTGTTTGATTACTCTTATATGAGAGTGGAGACAAAAATGTCTCAACCTAGAGTCTCCTGTTGTGGATGTAGAAGCTGGTAGATGAATTATTAGAATGTTGAGTTTGCACTGATAAACTTTTGAACTTTCATTGAACTTGGTAGATTAAGAATAGGCAGTTTTTCCAAGAGGAAAATTCACCAGACAACCAACAATTTTTCTTTCACATATTTAAGTGAGATGTTCGATCTGGTAAGGAAATAATAGTAATTTATGTCTTTGATAATTGAGAAGGATTATAGTTCTATACACAGAAAAAGCAACCATCACCCAGGCCCCATGAGTCACAAAGCCATTAAAGAAGCTTCCAGCTTAAAAGCAGATGAAATCTCTGGATTCAGAGGGTGGTGTTTTCCAAGAGGGAATTAAGAGAGGAGAAAGAAATCCCCATGTATTTGTAAAATTAGGTTCCCTCTCTGCCTTCCTTCTAAACCACCATGATGACACTTTTCAGATATAGCTTAATATCCAATCCTAAAGAAAAGCATGCACACACAGAACCATTTCTCTTCCCACCCTCATGCCTACATTATAGGCTCAGACTGATCCTTCAAGGAACAGCAATGAAGCTGCCTCCTTCGATCTGCAGAGACCCATCATTCTATGAACATCATTTGTCCTGGAATCTGCAGAAACAGCCTGGAGCAGATTAAAGGTTAAGAGGGAAGATTACTGACCAGCTGGAAACATGCATTTGGTACAATCAACTCACTACAAGAAATTATTTTACTGATAAAATAGTGTCAGCTGAGATCAGGTTCCTGAGAGATGGGAATTACTAATTTTGCTGCTATGACACTGAACAGTTTATATTAAAAATATAAACTGGCTTGTGGTTCTTTGGCTTGGTTGGTACAATGCACCAGAGACTTCAACTAAATTCTAGCCACTCTGCAGCTCAGTTTCCCTTATTAATGATAAACTG
>NW_022908557.1:363-888 GCF_012274545.1 Fukomys damarensis | reverse complement strand
CCTGGCAGAGATTGAAACACTGTTGTGAGGCACTTTTAGCAGAGAAGCCCTTCAGGACTAAGAAAGTGCCAACAGCTCCGAGTGCACACAAGGCTCCAGAAGTCTGTATACTTGGGGATAGGTTCAGTTTGACGTTAAAACACAAACTCACTTTGCAGAGCGCTTCTGAGGTTTAAAGTGCAGTTTTCCACGGGAAACAGCTTCTCTCGCTGCTTAGCCATTTAAAACGAAAGCGGTCACTTTCATGAATGTGAAGCACTCCACATAGAAAGCTGCTGCAACTCTGTGAGTTTACCAGTGTAGTCCACCTCTTATGTGGAGTACAACAGTATTCCTTTTTGTTTGTAGGTCTCTGCCTGACAGAGATTGAAACACTGTTGTGAGGCACTTTTAGCAGAGAAGCCCTTCAGGCCTAAGAGAGTGCCTAGCAGCTCCGAGTGCACACAGGCCTCCAGAAATCTGTACACTTAGGGATAGGTTCAGTTTGACGTTAGAACACAAACGCACTTTGCAGAGGGCTTCTGC
>NW_022908557.1:0-268 GCF_012274545.1 Fukomys damarensis | reverse complement strand
AAGTACTCCACAGAGAAAGGTGCTGCAACTCTGCGAGTTTACCAGTGAAGTCCACCTCTCATGTGGAGTACAACTGTATTCCTTTTTGTTTGTAGGTCTCTGCCTGGCAGAGATTGAAACACTGTTGTGAGGCACTTTTACCAGAGAAGCCCTTCAGGCCTAAGAGAGTGCCTAGCAGCTCCGAGTGCACACAGGCCTCCAGAAATCTGTACACTTAGGGATAGGTTCAGTTTGACGTTAGAACACAAACGCACTTTGCAGAGGGCTT
>NW_022908556.1:0-210 GCF_012274545.1 Fukomys damarensis | reverse complement strand
CCAACAATATGCTGTATACAAGAAACACACCTAGTGCAAAAGGAAGCCCACAGACTGAAAGTGGAAGGATGGAAAACAATTCTCCATACTTCAGGAGCCCAGAAAAAAGCAGGGGTAGCAATCTTATTCTCACATAAAGTAAATTTGAAACCAAAACTCATTAAGAGAGACAAAGAAGGACACTAAATCCTTGTAAAGGGAACAATTCAA
>NW_022908555.1:0-693 GCF_012274545.1 Fukomys damarensis | reverse complement strand
GGTCTTTTTATATAAATATAAATATATGTATATATATATACATATATATAATTTGAATTTTTGAAAAGTTTAACTGTGCTGTCGACTTTGGAAAAAGTTATCCTTATTTACTGTGTTGAGTTGGTGTTGTACAGAAATTAACAGCCATATTGGTCTACAAATGTTAATTTTTTTCCAGTTCTACAGGGGTAATGAAATGTATTAAATATGTAAGGTCATATCTACATGGGTTTGATTACAGAAACTAATAAAGTATTCTCTAAAAAATGAAAACAGAGAATAGTATAACACTGCAAGAGCAAGAAACAATTTAAATATGTTCAAGGACCATTTTCATCTTCAGATTTATGGATTATTTTAATTTTATATGATTGCCTTTTCTCTTTTACTTTCCTTTTTAGTTTTATTTTAGGATTCCCTATTTTTAATGTTCATATAGAGATTTCTTTAACTGAAATATCGAATAGTTTCTCTGGTGTGATAAACTATAATAGTACACAAGATCCTAATGAGATAATTAAAGTGAAATAGGATGTAAAGGGCTAAAGGTGCAGGGAAAGTGGGAAGGGTGGGGGAAACGAAATAAGAGAGAGGAAAAAATATGAGAAAATGAAAAAAATGCAAATAAACTGTTTGTAAATGGGGAAGGGAGGAGGGGGTGAAGGGAGGGCAGGGACAAGGGAAAAAAATGAG
>NW_022908554.1:0-215 GCF_012274545.1 Fukomys damarensis | reverse complement strand
TCACAGTCAGGAAACTCATCCCTTTGGTTTCAAAGGGCTAAGCAGTGAAAGAAGCTGTTTCCCGAGGAAAACTGCAGTTTAAATCGCAGAAGCACTCTGCCGAGAGTGTTTGTGTTCTAAGTACAAACTGAAACTATCCTCAAGTATACAGTATTCTGGAGCCTTATGTGCACTCAGAGCTGCTAGGCACTGTCTTAGGACTTGAGGGCTTTTCT
>NW_022908553.1:0-268 GCF_012274545.1 Fukomys damarensis | reverse complement strand
TCCACGGTTATGCTGCAGAGCACACAAATGCTCTTTGTTTTGCATTAAGGTGACCACATTTTTAAAAAAAAAATCCCACTTTTGGGATGAGTGAAGATAGGCTACTTTTGTGAGACAGTCTTTTGTCCTGATGCAAATACACAATTGATAGCTCTGACTTTTGCCCAAAATGCCCTTTTCCTCTTGCCCAGTGGCTTAAATGTGCAGGAATATGGTAGGTCCGTAGCTATCACTGAAAGAACTTTCTTTCCAACTCAAATTCTTAGAA
>NW_022908552.1:0-237 GCF_012274545.1 Fukomys damarensis | reverse complement strand
TGTGTGCCGCCATGGAAGGGAGAACTTTCTTTTGTTTTCTGGCCTCTGCTGAGTAACAAGTTCGTTTAGTCTAGGTCTGGATACACGTGGCACTATCACAATAATCCTTGCTGTAAGAAATCAACCGCTGCTAGACAACAAATGAGTGGACCTGAAAATACACTTTTCTAACAGTCTAAAACATTTAAGAGTGATTTTTAGAAAACCTTAGAAACCAGGAAAGTAGAGAAAGCGGGT
>NW_022908551.1:0-424 GCF_012274545.1 Fukomys damarensis | reverse complement strand
TGAGGTGGAATCTCAGCACTGTTTTCATTTACATCTCTCAAGTGACCAGTGATGTTGAACATTTCTCACATATTTATTTGCTATTTCTACTTCTTTGTATGAGAAATGTTTGTTCATTTCAGATGCCCATTTTGGAATTGGGTCTTTATATTTGGGAGGGGGTCTGATATTTTAAGCTCTTTATATATTATAGATAGTAGACCCTTGTCTAAGGAATAGCTGGAAAAAATTGTTTCCCACATTGTAAGTTGTCTCTTAACTCTCTTGGTGGTTTCTCTTGCAGTGAAAAAGATTTTAATGAGATCCCAGTTGTTGATTCTTTGTGCTAGTTCCCTTGCTACCAAGGAGTTATTCATACGGTCTTTTCCTCATAAAGTTTAGTGTTTCTGTTTTAATATTTAGATCTTTGATCCACTTCAATTTT
>NW_022908550.1:0-386 GCF_012274545.1 Fukomys damarensis | reverse complement strand
TGGAGCTTTCCTAAGTAAGCCATTTCAGAAAGAAATGCCTTGCCTACACTGTTGGATCACTGTCCTCTCCAACTGGCGATATGGAATCTGTGCAATGTAACAATCATGAGAAAAGCACTCAATGGCTGGCACAGGGTCACTCTGGTCTCCTCAGGCTTAGGCTAATCTAGGGGGAACAATGCACAGCAAGGAGATGTCTTTATTTGTTTAGGAGAGTGTCTCTCAAAAGCGAAAATTTCTGAGCTGAGAGAACAAATTAAAGAATGAATTTGTGTGGCGAAATGAAAAAGCAAGCATGACATAAATGTAGACAGGAGACAGAGGAGCTCAGGTTCTGTGTACAGATGTTATAGAGGATTGCATGAAGACAGACTGGTTTACTTCTG
>NW_022908549.1:0-200 GCF_012274545.1 Fukomys damarensis | reverse complement strand
AGTTGTTGGGGCTTAGTGAGGTAAATGCACAAATTAAAAAAAAAACAAAAACGAGCAAACAAAACCTAGTGAGTCTTTCTGATTCACTTAACTCAGTGGCCTTCCTTTTCACCTGTTCTGGAAGATTATGCTTCAGTGGTAACCTGTTATCCTTTTTTATTTACCAGATTACTTTAGGTATTTTATTTCTGAAAAGCTTA
>NW_022908548.1:0-234 GCF_012274545.1 Fukomys damarensis | reverse complement strand
TTTTGGTTGGATCCTTGTCTGGTTTTGGAATCATGGTAATGCTAACTTCCAGGTATGACTTCAGGGGGTCCTCCTTCCCTTTCAGTTTCTTAAAGAGTTTGAGGAGTACTGGCATTAGATCTTCCTTGAAGTTCTTATAGGTTTTGGCAGTGAATCCTTCAGGACCAGGGCTTTTCTTAGTTGATAGGTTTTTTTTTTAATTACTACTTCAATTTTATTGCCTGTTATTGCATT
>NW_022908547.1:0-275 GCF_012274545.1 Fukomys damarensis | reverse complement strand
CACCAACAGAGAGATGGGCTGCACCCTGCACAGAAGTCTAGCTTTTGTTCCAATTTTTGAACAAGAGGTTTTGAGAGCCCTCATCCCATTCTGCTGCATTTCTTGCTTTTGGATACGCATGTCTTGGTGCCAGACTGTGAACTCCTCAGGGGCAGCTCCGTGCCTTCCATCTTTCCTCAAGTTTTCTGGAGGAACGCGGGAGGAGAAGGAAGGCTCTGTTGATGAGTTGATTTGGTTCTCAAACCCAGCCCTGCTAGAAATGCTTACATCCCTTC
>NW_022908546.1:0-202 GCF_012274545.1 Fukomys damarensis | reverse complement strand
CTTTTTACTTTTTAATAATTGCAGTAGGGTCTAGAACATAAACCTTTAACTTATCACAGTCTCTCTTAATATAGTATTATACTACTCTCTATAAGAAGTAGTAAGAACCTTAGAAAAGCATATTTCCATTTTTCATTCCCATTTTTGGTGCTATAGCTGACATATTTTACTTTTATATATGCTATAAACCTCAAATACATTT
>NW_022908545.1:0-938 GCF_012274545.1 Fukomys damarensis | reverse complement strand
TGAACTCTGATTTCGAGGGCAAATAAAGCCACACTTAAAAAGGTTTTCCTCACCTATCTACCCCTAAAACTCAGTATTTTAAGTTGGTATTACAGAATATGAATGGCTTCACTGCATTTTCATGAAACAAAAACACAGCACTGACAAAATTCTACAAAAAAGAGGAAGCTTGAAGGAAACTAATTCAGTGTGAATTTCTTTCTGTGTGGGTTTTGTCGGTTATGTTTCACTTTGTCAAAGAATGGCCTCACTGGAAAGCCTGGCTTGCCGTACTCCGTCTTCCCTCTGCTTCTCACAGTTCCCAGGAGGCCCGAGTCAGATGTTCAGAGCAGCAAAGGTCTTCACCAAGGTGACTTGTGCGTTCACATCTGCCTCACTTCTGTTGTTGTCTCTGTGGCTGCTCCTGCTCTCCAAGGCTTTGAGACGATGCCTTTCTTCTTGTCGTTTCTTCTTCTCCAGCCGCTGCTGCTCCCTCCTGTGCTTGTTTGAGACCTGAAAGAGAACACTGCTCAAGTCAGCCAGCATGCTGCCTGCTGCGAGGAGATGCACAGGGTTTGGACTGCTTCTCAGCAAGAACAGAACCAGCCTAAGGGACTAAAAACTATCTATTTTCCATTATCGCTCCAATTTACACCGAAATGCATATCCCTTTGTATATCTGAACTAGCAGACAAAATCAATCCCATTCTCCTCATAAACCAATTCAAAAAGTGACCTAAAGAGACAACACTCATAAGGGCAGGGGGCCTTTTCCCTATTTTAGGAGCCCAGGTAAATATAATAAAATACTCAAAACTCACATCTTTGCCTCTGCCTATGGCTTTTTACCATAGGTAGCATTTTAAATTCAGAACTTCTTGCTGGGCGTGGTGGCGCACGCCTGTAATCCCAGCACTCGGAAGGCTGAGGCAGGAGGATCACTGTGAGTTCGAGACCAG
>NW_022908544.1:0-217 GCF_012274545.1 Fukomys damarensis | reverse complement strand
ATAAACAGCAGGAAGGAGATTGTTCTGAGAATAGTGCTGGGGTACAGTACCAAAAGAAAGTGTAAATACCAAAGTGGAGGCCAAAACCATAGCAGAAATGCACCTTACAGGACACTCATACCCACTACAACCACTGGTCGCCATGAGCAAGAAAGGGATCAAACAATAAAGCCCTTGCATGGTGCCTCATTGGTACTGAGGAAGGTATACATCCAGA
>NW_022908543.1:0-2382 GCF_012274545.1 Fukomys damarensis | reverse complement strand
GAGTGCTTCTGTGGTATAAACTGCAGTTTTTCCCAGGAAACAGCTTCTTTCCCAGCTTAGCCTTTTGACACCAAAGAAGTATGTTTCCTGAATATGCAGTATTCCACACAGAAAGGTGCTGAAACTCTGTGAGATTACCAGTTAAGTCCACGTCTCTAATGGAGTACAACAGTATTCCCTTTTGTTTGTACGTCTCTGCCTGGCAGAGACTGAAACAGTGTTGTGATGCACTTCTACCATAAAAGCCCTTAAGGCCTAAGACAGTCCCTAACTGCTATGAGTGCGCACAAACCTTCAGAAATCTGTATCCTTGCAGAAAAGTTCAGTTTGAGGTTTGAACACAAATGCACTCGGCAGAGTGCTTCTGCGGTTTAAACTGCATTTTTAACTGGGAAACAGCTTCTCTTGCCACTTAGCCCTTTGAAAACAAAGCGGTTAGTTTTCTGAAGGTGAAGTACTACTAAGAGAAAGGTGTTACAAATCTGTGATTTTACCAATGAAGTCCCCATCTTATATGGAGTAAAAGTGTATTCCTTTTTGTTTGTAGGTCTCTGCCTGGCAGAGCTTGAAACCATGCTGTGAAGGGCTTCTGCAAGAAAAGGTCTTACAGCCTAAGAGAGTTTGAAGCAGGTCTGAGTGCGCACACGCCTCCAGAATTCTGTATAGTTGGAGACACGTACAGTTGGAGGTTAGAACACAAACACACTTTGCAGAATGCTTCTGCAGATTAAACTGCAGTTTTCCCTGGGAAACAGCTTCTCTCCCTGCTTAGCCCTTTGAAACCAAAGCGGTTAGTTTCCTGAATTTGAAGTACTCCACAGAGAAAGGTGCTGCAATTCTGTGACTTTACCAGTGAAGTCCACATCTTATACGAAGTAGAAATGTATTCCTTTTTTTTTGTAGGTCTCTGCCTGGCACAGATTGAAACACTGTTGTGAGGGGCTTCCACCAGAAATGACCTTAAGTCATAAGAGGGTGCCTAGCAGCTCTGAGTGAGCACAAGCCTGCAGAACTCTGTATATTGGTAATAGGTTCAGTGAGAGGTTAGAGCAGAAATGCACTTTGTAGAGTGATTCTTCAGTTTAAAGTGCAGTGTTCCCCGTGAAACTGCTTCTTTTGCCACTTATCCCTTGGAAACCAAAACCGGTAGTTTTCTGAATGTGAAGTACTCCACAGAGAATGGTGCTGCAACTCTGTGACTTTACTAGTGAAGTCCACATCTTATATGGAGTACAACTGTATTTCTTTTTGTTTGTAGGTCTCTGCCTGGCAGAGATTGAAACACTGTTGTGAGGCGCTTGTACCAGAAAAGCCCTTACGGCCTAAGAGAGTGCCTAGCTGCTCTGAGTTCACAGAAACCTCCAGAAGTCTGTAAACATTGAGATATGTTCAATTTTAAGTTAATGTACTAATGCACTATGCAGAGTGCTTCTGCAATTTAAACTGCTGCTTTCCCCTGGAAAAAGCTTCTTTCACTGCTTTGCGCTTTGAAACAAATGTGTGAGTTTCCTGAATGTGAAGTACTCCACAGAGAAAGCTCCTGCAACTCTGTGAGTTTACAAGTGAAGTCCACATCTTATAATGAGTAAAACTTATTGCTTTTTGCTTTTAGGTCTCTGCCTGGCAGAGATTGAAACACTGTTGTAAGGCCCTTCTACTAGAAAAGACCTTAAGGCCAAGAGAGTGCCTAGCAGCTGTGAGTGCATACAAGCCTGCAGAACTATGTTTACTTCGAGATAGATTCAGTTTGAGGTTAGAACACAAATGCACTCTGCTTAGTGCTTCGGCACTTTAAACTGCACTTTTCCCCGTGAAACATCTTCTTTCGCCGCTTACCCCTTTGAAACCAAAGCGGTTAATTTCCTGAATGTGAAGTACTCCACATAGAAAGGTGGTGCAACTCTGTCAGTTTACCAATGAAGTCCAGATATTATATGCAGTACAACTGTATTTCTTTTTTTTTTTTTGTAGGTCTCTGCCTGCAGACATTGAAACACTGTTGTGAGACACTTGTACCAGAAAAGCCCTTAAGGCCTAAGATGTTGCCTAGCTGGTCTGAGTGCAAACAAGCCTTCAGAAATCTGTGCATGGGAGATTGTTTCAAGTAGAGGTAGAACACAAACGCACTGTACAGAGTGCTTCTGTGGTATAAACTGCAGTTTTTCCCAGGAAACAGCTTCTTTCCCAGCTTATCCATTTGAAACCAAAGAAATGTGTTTCCTGAATGTGAAGTATTCCACAGAGAAAGGTGCTGAAACTTTGTGAGGTTACCAATTAAGTCCACATTTTAAATGGAGTACAAATGTATTCCCTTTTGTTTGTATGTCTCTTCCTGGCAGAGACTGAAACAGTGTTGTGATGCACTTGTACCCCAAAAGTACT
>NW_022908542.1:0-358 GCF_012274545.1 Fukomys damarensis | reverse complement strand
TTTGAAGGCCATCTCTTAGTCACTCAATGCATTTGACAGGTAGTAGTAGTAATAATAATAGCAATGCAGATGTTGGTAGATATTGTTTTTAGTACTTTACACATGTTGTTTGACTTCATCCTTTGGAGTAGGAACTGCTCTTCTCTTCACCTTCTTATAGGAAACTAAAGTCGAGAGAGGTTAAGTAACTTGCCCCAAGTCACACATACAGTAAGGACCAGAGTTGAGAAGCTAGACAAGCCGCCTCCAGAGTGTCTCCCTACTTTTACTTAGAGGGAGCACTGGAGACTTCTTAGAACTTGGAAGGAAAGCACAGAGGGAGGGTTTGGGGATTTGGGGTTTGTTTGTTTGTTTGTTT
>NW_022908541.1:0-242 GCF_012274545.1 Fukomys damarensis | reverse complement strand
TAAGAAATTTTTATTTTCTCAGTTTCATGCTCAACATTCACTAGGGTGAGTCTTTCTAATTGGAGTCATTCTAATTTTTTTATTACCATGTTTGCAGTACATAGTAACATACATCATGGAGAGTTGCTATATTTATGTAGCATATTTTAATTCCTTTACATCCTTTTCCTCTGTTCTTCCATTCACCTCTTGGTCCCTTTTGCAGATGTCTAATTGCCTTTTTCTTACATACCTTTTAATTT
>NW_022908540.1:0-227 GCF_012274545.1 Fukomys damarensis | reverse complement strand
GGGGCACTTTAAGAGTGAATTATGTACTGAGCCCTTTTTTGAGGTGTGATTACATTTATTAGCACATTTTAAGTATACAAAACAGTAACATTCATCATTGGGATCTTGTACCTTTACATGACTTATCTTTGTTCTTATTTTTTCCCCATTCCCAGCCCTTTCTGCACTCCCTCCACTCTTTCCTGTTTACAAAGATATTGTTTCCATGTTTTTTCTTTTCTAATATT
>NW_022908539.1:0-1122 GCF_012274545.1 Fukomys damarensis | reverse complement strand
TAAAATATTTGGAATAACTGGTAGATGTGAATAAAACATGAGAACAAAATTTGAAAATCCTTAGTAATATAGGGAAGAGTAGTATAGAAACTGGAATAACATAGATTTATAGTTCTCAATTAGTGTGGCACATTCTGCAGGGACATCTGGAAACGAGTGGGACACTTTCAGCTACCATACAGACTGGGGAATTCCCGAGCATTTGGTACACAAGAACCAGAGGTAGCGAATTCCTCAGTACAGAGGGAAAAACAATAAATTTAACACAAAGAAGAATTATTTCATGGTAAATACCAACAGCTCCCCTACTGAGAAATATTAACACAGGCAATCTCCACATAATTTATTAACCTACATTATCATAAAAAATTATGGGAATATCATCTATTGTGTTTCTTTCTATTGTCTCATGAAAGAATGTATACACAAATGAGTCTTAATGTGGAAATAGGCTAACAAGGAATAGGAAAAATACCTTATGGGCAAAAGAATAATTTGATTTTACTAAGTAGTTATTCTCAAAGTGCCTTTACCTAATTGTCAGTACTAGCATCTCCCAGGAACTTGTCAGAAATGCAAAAGTTCTACCCTATATTAGCCCTACTGTGCAAGTTTTCTGTTGTAATAAAGTGCTTGAAGTTGCAAACCTTATAAAGGAAATGGGTTTATTGAGCTAATAGTTTTGAAAGCTGTTTCTCCATACATTATGGCATCATCTCTAGTGGGGTTCCCTTAGCTGTGTCACGTCATGGCAGTTGGACTTATGGTGGGAGCACAGGTGTGACAAAGAGGTCATGTGGTGGGACAGAAAGCACGGTAGAGGTAAGGAGCCAGTATCCTCGTGTTTACATCAATTCACTCTCATGAGAACTACCATAGGGTCCTATAAGAATTGCTCAATCTTTTCCAAGGACAGTACCCCAGTTAACTAATCGCCTAGGCAGCCTTTGAATCAGAAACTTTGGAGTCAGACAAGCGATTGCATGAGTTAACATACCAGACCTAACAAAATCCTAAAAGTGTTTCGATATAGGACTTTAAATTTTTACAGCTGCTAAAATGAAAGCATCAAGAAATGAATATGGTAAAGGTATGGTATAATTAGGGGATTCTAGTGTACCC
>NW_022908538.1:0-764 GCF_012274545.1 Fukomys damarensis | reverse complement strand
TTTTCTACATAAGACACAAAACAGGAGTCAAAGTTTGAAGGAAGAAGGTTTGTCTGGTAAATTTATTACTTAATTAAATGTGTTATTTTGGGTAAATCAGAAGATATAAGTACTCAGATAAAAATGAAAAGCTCCTATGATTCTTGGCCTAAAAATGACAACTAATGCTTAAAATTTGGGCGTTACACATATAGAGCTATATTTCTCCATGTAATGTGATCACTGCATACCCACTATTTAGTGATATGCTTGTCTCTTTTGACTTTATATATAGGTGTTTCATATCAGGCAACTAACTGAGAGGATAGTATTAAATGATTTCCTAGTTTCTTAATGCAGATTTTTACAAATGATTAATCACTTTTTTGTATTGTTTCTAATTATTAGAGACAACATTTAGTTTTTGTTATTCTGGTGCTGCTGCTATTGTTGTTGTTGAAACGGGGTCTTCTTTGTGGTTCAGACAGTCATTTAACTCACTGTGTAGTCCAGGCTGGCTTTGAACTTGCAGTGATTCTCCTGCCTCAGCCTCCTGAATACTGAGATTATAAGTGTGTGCCAGTGTTTTATGCCCATCATGAAGTTATAGTTTTATTGGAAATACAGCTGCTAGAGTAAGAGATAATGTGACACTGAAAGTCTCTTTTCCATGATTATCTTTTTCACTCATATGTGATTTCATAATTAGTACATTGATGATACTAATTTCCCAATTCCTTGTCAATTATGGACACTATTATTTAAATTTGTTTGTGTTTTAGGAG
>NW_022908537.1:0-206 GCF_012274545.1 Fukomys damarensis | reverse complement strand
AGCCAGAAAGTCCCACCCGAGGTGGGAGGGAATTTGCTTTCTATTTTAAAATGGTTTTTCAACTGGGAAGCCACTGACACATAGAGCTAGATAATTAATTTTTGTCATGGAGGGTTATTGCATGGCCTTGCACGGTGCTTTGCAGCATCTCAGACTTCTATTTAGTAGATGCCAGTAGCAGCCTCCAAGGTTTGGAAATAAAAATT
>NW_022908536.1:0-239 GCF_012274545.1 Fukomys damarensis | reverse complement strand
ACCTATGCCTGCTGCTGCGTAGCACTGGGGCCTGGGCCTCGTTCTTCTGTCTCCAGGAAGGTGACCACTGCCCACCCTCCTGGTCACCCTGCCAGGGAGCCTCTGGACCCCGGAACCGCTGTCCCCATTCCTGGCTCAGAGCCTCATTGCACTCTGCTGACCACCAAAGGCCCTGTCCTCCCTCATCCCACAAATACTGGGAGTCGGGAACCCCAGACCAGGAAGGCACACTCGGCGCC
>NW_022908535.1:0-205 GCF_012274545.1 Fukomys damarensis | reverse complement strand
AAGAGAGGGTACATAGAACTCTTGAAGACATCAGCACAGGAAAAGATTTTATTGAAAAAAAAACAAACCCCAGTTGCCCATGAAGTAGCACAAATACTCAAAAATTAAAAATCTTCTGCACAGTCAGAGAAATCACCAACAGTGTGAAGACACAACCCACAATGTTCAAAAACATTTTCACTACCTTTTCCTCAGACAAAGGTTT
>NW_022908534.1:0-293 GCF_012274545.1 Fukomys damarensis | reverse complement strand
CTGCCTGCTGAGGAGTATGTCGCTTTCTGAGTGGGAAAGGCCCACAGGTAAGACCTTCAAGGTGTCTACAAAGGTGTCTGGGAGATGCCTCAGGTAAGGCCCCCAATCAGAAGGCTTCGTTTAAATAGAAGCAACTGAGCTAGGAGTACAGATATGCATATGAACATGGCCGGCCTGGGAGGCTTAAATCCTTGACTACAAGTCACTCCAGAGACTGCAATGTACTTTTTTCTTGTGCACCAAATATGGCATGGAAAGGGCACTTTCTCTCATGTACCCAGCCAGAAAAGGAC
>NW_022908533.1:0-211 GCF_012274545.1 Fukomys damarensis | reverse complement strand
TTTCTGCAGACCTGCCTCAGCCTTCCAAGTGCTGAGATTACAGATTCCCAGCAATGAGGGAAATGACTAAGGCAGATTTTAAGCCAACGTAACAGGCTTGGCCTCTTTTTAATGCTAATCTTTTTAGCAACCAAGGTCTCCTGCTCCCACATTCTTGCAGGCTCCAGCTTTACCAGAGGTTCCTTTCTGGCCAAACTCAAAGCTTTTCAAA
>NW_022908532.1:0-221 GCF_012274545.1 Fukomys damarensis | reverse complement strand
AATAGAAAAAAATTGGTAAATGACAAAGAATTTTAAGGAAAGATTAAGAAGACATCTCCATGTATATGCACATAAGAGTGTGTTCGTGTTCTTACTGTCTGCTCTATAGTAAGTAGGGTGATTTTTATATGAAATAAATAATACAAGAGAAGTACATCGGAAACTCTGTGCTGTACAATGATAGATGGCTATATTTTCTGCAGTACTTCAGGGATGGATTA
>NW_022908531.1:0-254 GCF_012274545.1 Fukomys damarensis | reverse complement strand
CTTTGCTATTAATGTCTTGGGAGTTGCTTTTGGGATGGCTGTTGCTGTTGGAATGGCTGTTGCCGGGATGGCTGTTGTTGGGATGGCTGTTGCTGTTGGAATGGTTGTTGCTGGGATGGCTGTTGTTGGGATGGCTGTTGCTGTTGTATGGCTGTTGTTGGGATGGCTGTTGCTGTTGGGATGGCTGTTGCTGTTGGGATGGCTGTTGCTTTGGGGATGGCTGTTGTTGTTGGAATCACTGTTGGTGTTTGGAT
>NW_022908530.1:0-1977 GCF_012274545.1 Fukomys damarensis | reverse complement strand
CCCCCGGAAACCATTCTCATTCCTCTTCCCACCAGTCTGACTGGGGCAGGTCCTCACGCAAGCGCAGTTGTGCTGCATCCTCCTCCTGAACCGTCCAGTTTCTCATTTAGCATAAAATCTTCAAGGTTCATTCCTGTTGCAGCCTGACACCAGGCTGCCTTCCGTGCCTGCTGAATAAGGACCATGGAGTGAATTCGCTGCATTTTCTTTATTCATTAATCCACCACTGGGCACTTAGGAATACTGCTAATATAAACACGGGAATAGGAATATCTTCTTGAGTTTCTGATCTCAGTTCTTCTGAATAAATGCCATAGAGTGGGGTGGCTGGATCATTCTGTTTTTGCAGGGGGTTATTTTGAGACAGGGTTTCCCTGTGTAGCCCAGGTTGGCCCCAAACTCACAGGATCCTCCCGCCTTAGCCTCCTGTGGGCTGGGATTATAGGCGTGCACCCCCACACCCAGTGCTTTTTTTTCTTTTTGTGGCTTGGAGACTAAACTCAGGTCCTTGTGCATAGAGACAAGTGCTGTACCACTGAGCTACACCTCCAGCCCCTAGAGGACTTGTATTTCAGTTTTTTCTTTAGTTTTCCTGGTTACAATCTCTAAAACAGTGCATAACTGGGTATTCGTGTGTCATCATCTTTGAGGGATTTTCATTATTACATATGAAGTTAGCTGTGGGTTTTTCATAGATATCCTTTATTCGGTATAGGCACAGGAAGCTCCTATTTCTGGTTCGTTGCTTGTTGTTCTGGTGGTTGAACCCAGGGCTTTCACACGAGCTCAGCCCCAGACCTTTTCTATTTTCTGTTTTTCACTTTGAGGCAGGACACTGCTAAGGTGCTCAGCTGCCCAGGCTGGGTTGGAGGTTGCGACCCTCCTGCCTCAGCCTCCCCGAGGGCTGGATTTCAAGTGTGCACCACCATGCCTGGCTTGCTGCCTTTCTCTGTGTTTTTTACAAAATGATGTTGGATCTTGCCAAAGGCTTTTCCTGCATTTATAGAGATGGTTGTATGATTTTTCTTTATTCTAATAATATGCATATTATTTTTCTGTGTTAAACTGACTGCATTCCTGGGAGAAAAAAACCACACTTGATCATGGTAAACTGTCCTTTTTATGTGTTGCTAGATCCTGTTTGTTACTGATGACTGGAGGATTTCTGCCTCTACATTTGTAAGAGGTACTGATCTATAGTTTTCTTTCTCATGATATTTTTGGCTTTGTTGTCAGGGTTACATTTGCCTCATGGAAAGGATCCGGAAATGTAGCTTCTACTTCTCGTAGAGTTTGTGAAGGACTGGTATTAAATCTTCTTGAAATGTCTGTTGAAATTCACTAGTTAAGCTGTCTATCTGGACCTGAGTTTAACTACTACCCTGGAACTCACTGTGTAGCCCAGCCCGGTCTCAAACTCGCAGCGATCCTCCTGCCTCAGCCTCCCGAGTGCTGGGATTACAGGCATACACCACCACATCCAGCTTGTGGGAAGTTTTTAATAGTCAATTCAATAATTTCTTTACTTGTGACAGGTCTATTTTGTTATTTTTCAGTGGGTACAGAGCACTGAGCCCAGGGACTTCACACCAAGCTGTGTCCCCACCCTTTTAATTGTATTTATTTAGTTTTACTTATTTAGTAAAGTCACACTAGGCTGCCCAGGCCGGGCTTGCATTTGTGATCCTCCTATACCAGCCTTCCTCAGTGCTAGGATTACGGAACTGTGTCACCATGCCTGGCTCAGGTTTACTTTTCTTTTTCCTCTGTTTTGTTTGTTTTTTGGCAGTACTAGGGATCAAACCCGGCTTGCACATGCCAGGCAAGCACTCGGCCACTGCACTGTAACTTCAGGCCTTGTATTATATCTTATTTTATTATGAGACAGGGACTCAGTTGGTCACATTGACCTTGAACTGGTGATTCTCCTGCCTCAGCCTCTCAAATAGCTAGAATTACAAGTGTGTGCCACCATAC
>NW_022908529.1:0-387 GCF_012274545.1 Fukomys damarensis | reverse complement strand
TAATCCCAGCACTTGGAAGGCTGAGGCAGGAGGATCGCTATGAGTTTGAGACCAGCCTGGGCTGCATAGTGCCTTCCAGGTCAGTCTCAACTACATAGTGAGACCCTGTCTCAAAAAACCAAAACATAAAAAAAGTATATCATCGCACAATTTCTGTGGACTATGAAACCAGGAAAGGCTTAGCTGGGTTCTCTGCTTCAGGTTTTCTCATGAGGCTGCAATCAAAGTGTCATCTGTGGGTGGTCTCTTCTGCAAAACTGACTGGGGAAGGTCACACTTCCATGTTCTGTGTCTGCAGACAGGAACCTGCTTCTCAAGGCCATTGAGTGTTAATTCCTCACTGGCTCTGGCTGGAGGTGGCTGGAGGTGTTTCTTGGTTCTTTGCCT
>NW_022908528.1:0-847 GCF_012274545.1 Fukomys damarensis | reverse complement strand
CTAAATACCAGAAAGAAAACATGCTCTCCAGATGTTATATATCTACAGCTTTCAGTAATAGATCTCTCCTTCTCTGACCCACCGAGGCCCCTCAAATCTCCAGGATCCACTAATCTCTTAGTTTTTCACAATGGCTTCCGTTCCCTTAATTTTCGGGAAAATAAAAAATTAAGAAGAAATGTGTCGTCTTCCTCACAGCATCGTTCAGAGAAATAAAGTAACTGAGAGACCTACTAAGACTCAGAACTGTAGGTAGTTATAGAATATGAGGGTCTGTAATATTTCTTATCACATATTATTAGGTATTTATTATCTATGACTTGTCTCAGTGGTTTTCAACTAACCTAAGACTAAAGAAAATTTTGCTTACAAAGACAAGGAAATCTCCTCTATGAATATGTATTTGGTCCCTATTATTTATCCTTCTGCTTATGCACTGTTCATTGTTTTCATGTGGAAAGAAAAAGTAAATGCCTGATGTTGTTTCTCAATTCTTTTAAAACTTGATAATCATCTTCTCGATGATGAACTGCTGCATATTTGTCTAAGAAAGAACCAGTGAGACAAAGGCTCGACTACGAATAAGATGTCCTTATTTGATGATATGAATACACAAGCGAGCACACACATGCACACGGGACAAACGCATGCATAGCAGTTACAGCAAGCTGGAGTTAAAGGCCTTAGTAGTTGGAGACTGGATAAAGAAGATGTGGTTTTTCTATAACGTGGAATACTACTCAGCCATAAAGAATGAGAAATTAGAGTCATTCATAGGACCATAGATACATATTGAGGATATACTCCTAAGTGAAATAAATGAGTCACACATGTATAAATACCAAAT
>NW_022908527.1:0-219 GCF_012274545.1 Fukomys damarensis | reverse complement strand
AATACCATAGTAGCAAACATTTGCTGTAAATTCCATTGCATTATTTTTTAAAACTATAAAAAATCAGACCTCCCACAGATGTCACTTTCAGAGTCCTTATTCTGGGCAACTAGAATTTGTACAGTCTTTTTTAGTGGCCGTTCTCATTTGGGATTAAATAAATCCTTTGTTCCCATACTCGGTGTGCCTCAGCTTGCTTTGTATGCTGACAGATTTAAT
>NW_022908526.1:0-227 GCF_012274545.1 Fukomys damarensis | reverse complement strand
TTTAATATCTTACTATTTTCTTTGGTTTCTGCACTTTATGCTGCATCTAGGTGAATGTTTTTATACTTGGATAAAAACAGTTGGGTTTATAATTGGATTTTTAAAAACTTACTGAATTTATTATTGTGTTCCATTAGTTTTGAAAACCTCTCCCGACATTGTTCGCTCAGCGAGCTTCGAGGATATGGTTATCTTGTCGATTTTTCCATTCATTTCTAAGTGCAAGC
>NW_022908525.1:0-331 GCF_012274545.1 Fukomys damarensis | reverse complement strand
GTAGAAACAGCCATTCATTTTGGAAGAAAATTATTTTCATGGAAACAAATTGGGATATTCCTGCCCTATGGCTCCCCAAACATTTAGAGTACCTGGTTGAGCATTGGCCCATTTCCCACAGTCTGGATCGCTCCTTTTGAAATAACACATCAGCTGAAACAGCAGTAGCCTAGTGTAAGTTGCACTGCCCCAGGCCCCATTGATTCCTTCTATTTCTTCCCTGATCTGACCTGACTTTACTTCTTTCTCTTCTTCTTTCTCAAAAGTTTCTGTTTTCCTTTTCCTTGGCCTTCTCCATGCAGAGAGAGGAAAAAATGGTCAGTCTTGCCTG
>NW_022908524.1:0-654 GCF_012274545.1 Fukomys damarensis | reverse complement strand
GTTCTGGGAGTTCACCATCACAGTAGAACCTCTGCCAGGGCTGGCTGGTGGGTCACTGGTACCAATGACTCCTGGCCCCTGCCTGGTCACTTACCTGCTTCCCCAGATGGTTCCACCTCTCCCAGGCCATCTGCAGAGGAGGAAACCAGCAGTCACAAAGGCACACCCTCACAGGGCGGGCAGGAGGCACGGGATGGACACGGGCCCTGGCCAGGTGGGGATGGGAGCAGGCAGGGGCTCCTGCTTCATCTAAAAGGACTTCCATCACCTACCAGCTACCCAAAGCTGCTACAGGGTCATCTGCTGAGTCCAACAGATCTTCCACTTTCCAGAAGAGGCCAGATTTACCATAAACTTTGCATTTTATTTATTTATTTATTTATTTTTGGTTTGGGGTTTTTTGAAACAGGCTTGCTATGTGGTTCAGGCTGGCCTTGAACTCACTTTGTATATAGCCCAGGTTGGCCTCACATTTGTGGCAGTCCTCCTGTCTCAGCCTCCTGAGTACTAGGATGACAGGTGTGTCTCACACACTGGGTTTAAATGTCCCCATTTTAAAGAAAGTTGGTGGCCCTGCATGGTAGCACAACTCCTGTAATCCCAGCACTCAGGAGGCTGAGGCAGGAGGATTGCAGTGAGTTCGAGACCAGCCTG
>NW_022908523.1:0-598 GCF_012274545.1 Fukomys damarensis | reverse complement strand
ACAAAAAGCACAGGAATTAAACGAAGTACAGATATATATGTATGCAATTACGGACGTACGCACACACGCATGGACATATGCACATACGTACGCACGCACGAGCACACACGCACCCACGCAAGCGCAAGCAGGCACACACCCACGCACGCACGAGCACGCATACGCACGCACCCACGCACGCGCACCCATGCACCCACGCAAGCGCACGCACGCACACACCCACGCACGCACGCGCACGAATACGCACTCACCCACGCAGCGAACCTACCCCCCTACGCACGCGCACGCATGCACACAACCACGCAAGCGCGTGCACGCACTTCCACCCACACATGCACACGCACGCATACGCACGCACCCACGCAACCACGCATGCACTCACCCTCCTACCACAGCGCACGCAGGCATACACACGCACGCACGCACGCACGTATGATTTAGAAACGTGTTCACTTTGTTTCGGAAGTGCAAGCGAAACGTGTGGTCTCAAGTCCTTTCTGCGGTCACCACAGTAATCTAACCCCCACGGGGCGGAGGGTGGATCACAAATTGGAAATACGGTCTTTATTGTAAAGTTCAAAAGAGTCCGTCACCGGCC
>NW_022908522.1:0-362 GCF_012274545.1 Fukomys damarensis | reverse complement strand
GTCAAGACAAAGTACACCTGGTCTTAGAATATGTAATGGGGGTCAACCTGCGACAAGAGATACACAGAAGCCATAAGAACAGGCTGCAGAAGAAAGACACCCAGAGGATCTTCTGAGACATGTTGGGAGCAGTAGATTACTGCCACAATCGTGGCATTGTACACGGGGACCTCAAGCCCAAAAATGTTTTGATCGCCACCCAAGGTCGGGCCAAGGTCTGTGACTTCGGGTTGGGGATCCGGTTCCACACCGGGCAGGAGGTGACTGCAGTTGGGGGGACACTGGCATACTCTGCGCCAGAAACATTCTCGCGCCAGTGGTATGAAGGACCTCCCCTAGACATCTGGGCCCTGGGAGTAACT
>NW_022908521.1:0-243 GCF_012274545.1 Fukomys damarensis | reverse complement strand
TATTCTTTCAAAAAACCAACTCTTCAATTCATTTATTTTTTGTATCATTTTCTTAGTTTCCATGACATTGATTTCTGCTCTAATCTTTATAAATTCCTCTCTTGTTTGAGCTTTGGGTTCTTCTTGCTCTTGTTTTTCTAGAAGTCTAAGATTCATCATTAAGTTGTTTATTTGAGCTCACTCTGTTTTCCTAGTGTGGGCATTCAGTGCTACAAATTTTCCATGTAGAACTGCTTTCATTGT
>NW_022908520.1:0-1763 GCF_012274545.1 Fukomys damarensis | reverse complement strand
TGAATTACATATAAATAATATATATTAATTAGTATTAGTCAATAATTAATAAATTATACACACATATCAATAAAAGCAGACCAGAAAAATGAAAGGTTTACTCCAACTGGATAGGGAGGAGTATCTATGAGGGTCAATCAACTCAAGCTTAGCACCAGACTAGGAACAAAAAAATGGAGCTCATCTGCTAAATTCAAGTCCTCACATGTCATGAAGGATTTTGGCGTATCAACCTGTTTGAGCCTCATTTCTTGTTCTTTAAAGGGACAAAGAGGAATAATAACACACACCTGCTGCAGTTGTTACTGAATGAGATAATATTGCAAAGTGTCTATAATAGTTTGTGGCCCACCGTAAATGCCATGTAATCCTAATCTGTCGCTAAAAAATGGTAATGCCCTCACATGGGCAAGCAGCGTGAGAATGGCATTTCAGTGTGAAGAAAAAGAACATGAAAAGGAGACACACAGGTGGGAGAACATAATACATTTGTGGAAAGGAATAATTCGCTTTCCCTAGTGCACATTCTGGGTGTATGCACATATGTATGTCAGTGGTGCAAACCTATGGCACGCGTGCCTCAGCAGGCTCTTTGTATCATTGAAGGCTCTAAAAGGTTCACCATCACTGGTGTGTGTGTGTGTGTGTGTGTGTGTGTGTGTGTGTGTGTGTGTGTGTCTTGCTATTTAAGCCAAGGTCACCAACTCTAAAACATTCCATAGATCTTTTTTACCATCATATGTGTCTACCTTATCCTAGAACATAATATCTCATATTAACCGTAGGATTAGGTTAATCTATTTGTGATTGATTCGGTATCTGGATTTGGCATACTTTTAATGTGTGTTGATTCTTTTGAAAATGATTTCTTTTTTAGGGATTATGTTATTATCAATCTCGGATTGCAAAATGATAAGGCAAAATTTTGTTCTTACCATTTTTCCCTTACTACATTAACATTTCTGAAGTGAAGCCAAGCAGACACATTTCTGGGATTTTGATAATTTGATTGTTTCTTCCACAATTTGACACTGTGAGGCAATAAGTCCCCCTCTTCTCTGTAGTCTGTTTGTTTTTATGATGCTGGGTATTGAATTTAGAGCCTTGGGCATGCTGGGCAAGTGCCTTACCACTGAGCTAAACTCTTCACCCTATGCAGTTTAGACTTGTACAATTTGAGACCATAGGAGCCCTAATACAATCCCCATCATGAATCTTGAAAATCATGACCAAGGGCCAGGGATTTAGCTTTAGTGACACTGCACCTGCCTCACAAGCACAAGGTCCCGAGTTCAATCCCTGGTACTGGGAAAAAAAAATTATAACCAAAGTGACCTCTGCCTTGCTACTTTCCTGTACTTCCTTTCTCTACAGAGAACACTTCATTATATATTGTGTTGATTTTCTGTCTGTTAGCACACATAATTGTCTTCTTCTTTTATGGTTTTTGCAGATATAGCTTACACACCTACTGAACCTCCAACATGGTCCTAGAAGAAGGCTAACAGAACCTTGATCCATAAATAACAATACCAAGAATTGATTATTACTTTCACATTAAGCATTACACAGTATTATCTATTTAATCCTCACAGAAACTCCCTGGGGTGTCCTGCTTTTCTCTTTCTTCCTTTTCTTTTTTCGGGGCTAGGGACTGAATCCAGTTCTTTACTCATGCAAGGCAAGCGCTCTACCACTAAGTTCCTCCTCCAGCCCAGCCCATAGGAGTAGTCAAGTGCATGTGTGCATGTGTGTATGTGTTC
>NW_022908519.1:0-2737 GCF_012274545.1 Fukomys damarensis | reverse complement strand
AACAGTCATTAACATGGTAGGTTGTTAAATATGGAATATCTGTGTACATATACCATGTATTTATATTATATTACACATATACATATATTACATATATCATATATTTATTTATATGATATATGTGTATGTATTATATATATATAACATTTAAATCCCAAACAGCACAAATATTAAGAAGTTTATGTTATTATGCAGGTTAAATATTCCTTATCCCTTATTCCTTGGCATCAGAAATGTTTATTTTTTACATTTTGGATATTTTCATATATAATGAGATATCTTAGAGAAGTGACACAAATTTCAACATATAATTAATTTATATTTTATATCACCCTATACACATAACCTGGGCATAGTTTTCTAAAATATTTTAAGAGTGTCTGCACTTTGCCTGCACCCCATCACACAGAATTTCCATGTGTAACATCACGCCAACACGCCAAAATTTTTGCATTTTGAAACACTTTGGATTTTGGAGATTTGGGGTTTTTTTTTTCCTCTCATTGAGTTTATTGGTACATTTTAGGTACATAGTACAGTTACATTCATCATTGGGATCTTGTGCCTTTACATGACGGGTCTTGGTTCTCATTTTTTTCCCCTTATCCCCGCTCTCCCTTCACCCTTTACAGTTACATTCATCATTGGGATCTCGTACCTTTACGTGACAGGTCTTGGTTCTCATTTTTTCTCCTTATCCCTGCTCTCCCTTCACCTCCTCCTTCCTTCCCCATTTACATTTCCATTTTTTAATTTTCTCATTCTTTTCTTTTCCCTTATTTCCTTTCCCCTACCCCTCCCAAAAAGAAATTATAATGTTTTAAATGTCCTTGAAGACTCATGTGTTCTGAGGTGGGGCTTCTGAAAGGTGATTAGGTTATCTCCTTGATGAGGTCCTAGTGAGTAGGCCAGTTAGGAAGTGGGCCCTGGTTGGAAGAAAGAGGTCACTGGCTGCACAACCTGGAAGGTACGTTCTTGTCTCCAGACCCTTCTCTCACTCTGTTTCTTCCACACTCTTTCTGCTTCCTGGCTCCCCCACACCCTCCTGCCATAATATTTCTGCTTTGGACCCAGCTGTCCAGGGACTGAAACCTTTGAAACCATGAGCCAAAATAATCTTCTCTTCCTTTAAATTGTGTATCTCCTGTATTTTATCCCAGCAGTGAAAATCTAACTAATACAATAGCTATATAATATTTAGTACTTAACTAAACTTTCCCATTATAATTTCCTCCTTTCTTAAAACAAGCATACAAACAAACTCATAACTTTTTCTCACCTGTGTCAGCTGATGTTTAAATACTACTTAGGTAAACTATTCTCCTAAAACTACCCTCTAATATGTCTGGTTCAGCATCAAAATTGCTTTCCAATGGTTTATAACTCATAGTAGTGGTTTTTCCTTCTCACATTCATACACAGTATGTTTACTCACTTTAACAGTTGAAGGAAAGGGGCCAGGGATTTAGCCCAGTGGCACCATGCCCGCTTTGCAAGTGCAAAGTCCTGAGTTCAATCCCTGGTAACACAAAAAAAATTTTTTTTAATTGAAAAAAAAAGTAAGAGTGTGGGGGGAGGAAATAACTGGTCTTTGCTGATGGCTAGAAAATTCCTTGTCACACTTGCTTTCTCTACTCTTTTTATACTGATACATATATAGAAAATAATAAAAACAATAGAATTAATTTTTAGCTACTATAATTATTATTTAAAAGCTGTGATTAATTCTACTTATATGTCAGATATGTATGATATATGTATCTCGGTTTTCACAACTCCACTGGGGTAGCTATTCCATTTAACATACCAGGAAAATAAGGCATACAGGATTAAGTATACCTAGAAATACATATAACAATTACTACAGATCTGTATTTTAGATATTCTTGTGTATGTGGTTCTGGGGATTGAATTCAGAATCATATACATGCTAGGCACACTCTAACCACTGAACTACACCCCTAATGAAGATTTATATTTTCAACCTTAAATACTTCTGAAAGTAATAAAGGAAATCTGATCCCATGGTAAAATATACCCTATTCTTACACAGGGATGCAAAACTATGGTAAAATATACCCTATTCTTACACAGGCTGATGCAACACAATGGAAATCCATGTCTCCTAGTGTTAAATGGTACACATAATATGACCTCAATTAGTAAAAAAAGAAAAAGAATTTTTTGTTTGGCCTCACAAAAGATTACTCTAAGAAAAAAGCCAAAAAATTTCTCAAAAAGATTAGCAAAGAAAGACTATTTACCAGGTATTTGAACATACAAATTTAAAATAGTTAAAATGCTGTGGGAATGACCTGTGGTTACACTGTTATGGTCTAGATCTAAACATGCCCTCAGAGCTTCTGCAAGTGACTGGATCACGGGTGTGATGCTGGATTATGTATGTGATACTGGACTGTGGGTGTGATTCTGAATTACAGGTGTGATACTGGATTAGTTCACTGATTAGTTTAGCATAGTTCTAGGTGTGAGTGATAGATTTACTGAAGAGAACAGACGCACCCTGGGTGTAGGTGCCACTAAACAATAGGCTTATAGTCTGGATGGAATAAAAAAGGAAAAAAAGAAGGAAGTCTCATGGCTTCCTAACCTACCATGCCATTATGAACTCTTTCTCCTCTGCCGGGCCCCTCTGCCATGCCACCCTGCCTTTGAGGCAGTGGACTATGGACTATAAATCATGAGCCAAAATAAGCCTTTCCTCCTGACTCATTCA
>NW_022908518.1:0-208 GCF_012274545.1 Fukomys damarensis | reverse complement strand
TAAAGCTTGACATGCTAGCAGTAAGCAAGCATGGCTTGGGTGTGGGTTATGTACTGTGGTGTACTTCTAAAAGTTATAAGATATCTGTTGCTTGACTGTGTTTCTTTTTCTGAACATATATTTTTGCCTAAGATGGGTCACTGAAATTATCACAAGTCAGAAGAGAGTTTTTATTTATCTCTTTACAAGAGAGAAACAAATATTCTAG
>NW_022908517.1:0-359 GCF_012274545.1 Fukomys damarensis | reverse complement strand
GAGTGCACACAAGCCTCCAGAACTCTCTATACTTGGGGATAAGTTCAGTTTGACATTAGAAGAAAAACGCACTTTGCAGAGGCCTTTTGTTCTTTAAAGTGCAGTTTTCCTCGAGAAGCCGCTTCTCATGCCGCTTATCCGTTTAAAGTGAAAGTGGTGAGTTTCATGAATGTGAAGTACTCCACAGAGAAAGGTGCTGCAACTCTGTGAGTTTACCAGTGATGTCCAACTCTTATGCGAAGTACAACTGTATTCCTTCTTGTTTGTATGTCTCTGCCAGGCAGAGATTGAATTAGTGTTGTGAGGCACTATTAGCAGAGAAGCCCTTCAGGCCTAACAGAGTGCCTAGCAGCTCTGCG
>NW_022908516.1:0-580 GCF_012274545.1 Fukomys damarensis | reverse complement strand
CCCTGAACAACAGGATGTGTGATATGTATGTGTACCAACTCCCCACAGTGGATATATTCATTATGTATCATAAACACATGCTAATAGAAAAACCAGAATGATCCTTGGAAAACCAAGGCCAATTCAAATATGTGTTCTCACTCTCAAATCTCACCCTTCTTGGAGTAAGCTTCCTACCATGTGACATTCCATACAGTCTTAATTATGATTATTATGGCTCTTTCTTGTAAGTACCTCTTTGTGTGGGGGGTACCGGGGATCGAACTTGGGACCTTGTGCTTCCGAGGCACAGAACCACTGAGCTAAATCCCCGGCCCCAATGCCCCTTTTGATCACAGAAACAAACTAATATTAAAACTGCTTTGTATTATATCCCTTTTATTCTCACAATACCAAGACCAAAAAGCAGAAAGCACAATAGGACCAGTTCAGGAAACCAGTCAAGCAGCAAAAGCACTGAGCCTGAGAAGAGGCCTGCTTGCAAGAACTAAGTTTGAGAGGGGCTGATAGAGCTGGAAGCTGTTGTTTGGCAATGATGTAAAGAGGTGGGGCAAGGAATAGTTAGATCTTGAAGTCTAAT
>NW_022908515.1:0-275 GCF_012274545.1 Fukomys damarensis | reverse complement strand
CCCTCCTTTAAGTTGTGGGTGTTGAGAATTTTGTTTCAAAGATGTAGGATGCGACTAAAATGGCCCCATAAGTCTCCTGTGTTTGGAAGGTGATTGGATAGTGGGGTTCTATGCTCATAACAGGAATCACCCACTGGGGACTGGACCTGGAAGGGTGTGCTCTTGTCCCCAGCTCTTTGTTTCCTTCACTCTCTGCTCCAGCCACCCACGGTCTGAAGCCTTCAGTGGAAGGGAACTTGTACCCTTTAAGGTGTCCCGGGGATTAAAAAAAAAAA
>NW_022908514.1:0-314 GCF_012274545.1 Fukomys damarensis | reverse complement strand
GGAGGTACTTGGCTATCAGTATGTAAAACGAGTGCAGAGTTTGTGAAAACAGAAAACAGAAAAGAATTTTCCCATCCTAAGGCTGTACGCCAAGAACATTAATTCATGTTTTAAATAATCTTACGAAGTATTTTACTCCATTCATGATACCCAATATAAAATATAACAGGGATATATTTCACATTTATGCTTTTGAATGTCTGGAGAAAATAAAAGCTAACATTGAGATAAAAAAAACAAATTGTAAATTCTACTGAAAACATACTCATATTCCTGTTTGTCTACTGATAACAGGAGACTATTAGACAAGGGCT
>NW_022908513.1:0-225 GCF_012274545.1 Fukomys damarensis | reverse complement strand
GGGATATAGGGTAGGATGGAGGGAAGACAAGAGTGTTGTAGGAGTGGGGAGGATAAAATCACCAGATTTAATACTGGTGGGGAATGGATGGAGAGGCAAATCAAAGACATGCATGCACTAATTGAGTCCTGATTGATGATAAATCAGGGAGAGTTAACAGACTGGTAAAAGCAGAAGCAGCTCTGGGGTAAAGGAACAGAAGCAGGAGGGACAGAGCTGTTTAGG
>NW_022908512.1:0-462 GCF_012274545.1 Fukomys damarensis | reverse complement strand
GCTGTGGTTTCAGCCACATCAACTCTTGTATTTCTGCAATCACTGCATCTTACTCAAAACTCCCTTTTCCCACTCTTGACCTCCTCCGCGTTATTTTCCACATAGAAATCTTTTAAAACACTCATCATTTCATAGTACTCTGAAGCTTAAAGACCTGTGAACGCCTTTGCATTGCCTTAAAGTAAAATGTCTACTGCTTTCCAGGGCATGCCCTACTCTGTGTGAGTGGATTGTTGTGTGCTTCAGATGCTGATCTTTCCAGGCTCCCCTTGTACTGTGCTTAGTCACACTGGTATCTCCTCATTCCTGCATAAGGCTCCAGGGCTTTTTTTAGGGTCTCTGCACACACAGCTTCCACCCTGAGTAGGAAGGGAGTCTTCCCCACAGCCTGCCTGGTAAGCTTCTTTTTAGACTTATGCCATAACTTGAATGGCCCTCCTGCTAGAAAATTTCTTTAAACAA
>NW_022908511.1:0-214 GCF_012274545.1 Fukomys damarensis | reverse complement strand
AAAAAGAAAACAAGATGGGTCATAAGTCTGACTTGTAATTCCAAACAGTCGTGAAACAGGTAGGTTGTTTAAAAAGGAAAATCTGTAATTATAAAACTATATCAATAGGCTTATAATATTTAAATATACAACTTCATGACAATCAGTTGCATAAAGGGTGAGGAGGAAGGCAGGAATAGGATTATGCAAGATAAATATCTGTAATCTGAAAAAT
>NW_022908510.1:0-239 GCF_012274545.1 Fukomys damarensis | reverse complement strand
TGGAAAAACAAAAGTAACAAAAAATCCTTCCCCTTCCCTCAGCCCAAAAGGCAATAAAGGAAAGAAATGATTAAAATCATCACCGTGTTGCATTCCTCTAGGCTGCGAGATCATAGGTATATTAAAGTTGCTGAAGTTGCTTGCAGAAAAACCACAATGCAAGTAACGCCAGAAATGTTTCCATTGACCCAACTCTTGGGGATACTTTGAAAGGAACTTTATTTCAGCCTGACGTCACT
>NW_022908509.1:0-201 GCF_012274545.1 Fukomys damarensis | reverse complement strand
TTTCTGTGAGAATCCTGCTGTCACTGTTGTGTTCAGAGAATTCTGGGTGCTAGCAAGTGAGCAAAGAGCTCTCAGAGTCTGAGCAGAAATTTAGCAGGAACTCACATGACTTAAATCTTGGTAGCATCAGATCCTGGGCAAACTGTACAGTAAATGAAATGTGTCCTTTAGGCTTCTGACTCTGTTCTCTGCATTCGGATT
>NW_022908508.1:0-232 GCF_012274545.1 Fukomys damarensis | reverse complement strand
TGTGAGTGGTTGTTGGATGGTTAAAGTAACCTCAGTGTTTCAGTGAGGTCATTGGAGTCTCACACTGAGACTCCAATGTCCTTCAGGATTAGCCTTCCTTGTCCAGCCCCATGCAGAAATACCATGAAACTTTTGACAGATGGGTGCCCTGTCTCTACCAGAACATACACAAGGACAGCATACTACCACAGCACAAGGAAACTTGCCCAACCCTTGGTCAGTTCTGTTAGAA
>NW_022908507.1:0-419 GCF_012274545.1 Fukomys damarensis | reverse complement strand
CAGCATGACACGGTACACACAGTAGGAAACAGCATCAGACAAAATCTCATTATCCACAGTATGGATTTTTGAGACTCAGAATTAGTGTGGATCTAGTTTCACAATAGTTGATTGGAGAACTTTCCAAAAGGGATCAACATGCATTTTTGTCAAACTGAGGAAGATAAATACATGTCACCTATGTATTCCTTCTCACCTCTGTGCCATTGTTGTCTACTGAACAGTGGACCCAGAGCCAATGTCACCCTTCTCTACTGAAATAGTAAAAGCAGGCTAACTGTGCTTGCTGAGTGACAGGCCAGCACTTTGCTAACTTGCTTTATCTATATTGTCTTAAAGTTTGCCCAAAAACCCTGTGCTACACATGAATTTATCAGCAGAGGAACAGAGCCAAAGTGATTACACACACACACACACAC
>NW_022908506.1:0-858 GCF_012274545.1 Fukomys damarensis | reverse complement strand
TCTGTGGTTATCTGGGAAATTATTTCTGTTTTGAATTTTTCTAGAGCCTAATTTATCTGTTTTTTTTTTAACTTCCTGTACTATCAGTTTAGGGTGTTCAGATCATTGACTATCAGAATATTCTTCCTCATTTTCCTAACTGTTTACCTTTGGTAAGGTGTAAGTCTGTATTTGTGCCTTGTTTAAATGTCTTCTCATTTCTATTTTTGTTGTTGTTACTGATCTTGGTTTAATTTTTGGGTTAATAATTTTATCTCCCAGATAGAGCTGGTCTTTAGCTTTTGAGTCTCTAATGACTCTGAAGAAATCTTATTTTCATTAAACCAGGGAGGACAATAGATCAGATCAACCACAACACATTAGCCCAATATAATCAGCAACACAGTAGCATGAAGCACAGCGTAGAAAATAACAATTTGTGGTAGTTATTAATCCATCACCTTTAACTGTGTAAATTAAATCAAAATTGAGGAACAGCCCAAACTATGCTTATACTGAATGAATTCTTCAATATAGCAACTTTACCCTTCTGGTGGGGATTCAGGAGTTGGGAAGGGTGATATAGATAGATAAGATAGAAAAAGTTTAAAAGTGAGGTCAGAGGACAGAGGAAGATCACTAAAGCTCTAGGAAGCTGTTGAAGAGAAGAGAAGATGCACACAAGAACAGAGAAACCTAATAGCTGTAGGGATACTAGAGACTGTAATCATTTTCTTTTAAAATTAACAGCAATTGAGAGAAGAAAAGCCAAAGAAAAAATAAATTCAAATTAGGATAGGAACTGGAACAAAAATGGAGAATAATGGAGATCAAGGTGGGAGAGAGAGAGAGAGAGAGAGAGAGAGAGAGAGAGAGAGA
>NW_022908505.1:0-249 GCF_012274545.1 Fukomys damarensis | reverse complement strand
TTGGCTGAGTGAGTATACAGGAGAGCGTCCTTCTTTCTGGAAAGTATATACCAAAGGACTTAGGGATAAAGGAACATCATGTGGACAGCCTGCTCTCAAGTGACTCCCCAAAACCCCTCATGACAATGGGTACAAAAGGAGTCACAGTGATGGGAGCAAACAGAGTGAAATCTGGTCAGCTGGGAAATCTGGATGGCAGGGTGATGTTCATGCAAGGTTTAAACTGTGAGTTATTTCAAAATGAATTAT
>NW_022908504.1:0-209 GCF_012274545.1 Fukomys damarensis | reverse complement strand
AGTTATATATATTGAGTGCTCAATATTCTATCATATGGCTCTGTCTTAATTTATTATTATTATTTTTTTTTATTGAGTTTATTGGTATTATTATTATGATTTACTTACCTAATCTGGGATTATTAGACATTTTTATATTTTCTAACCTTTTCACTATTATAAATAATTTTGTGGTGAACATTCTTGTGGATAAGTAATATCTTTTAAAT
>NW_022908503.1:0-283 GCF_012274545.1 Fukomys damarensis | reverse complement strand
TATGGCCTCATTTCCTGCATTTCAACTCCCCTGTGTACAGATCACCCTGAGTCCTGAATGGACCATATTCTCTCTCTCTCTCACACACACACATAAGGACATTTAAACAAGCAGTACCCATCAACTGAAATGGTTCCTTCCACCACTCCTGCCAATTTTGGGGGTGAGTCCTAGTTAGGTTTGCTGTTGTACAGTGCTCCTTCAGAATATTTACTCCGGTGATAAATTAATTGTTTAACATCCTTCCCACTAAAGTGGCAGTCTCACAAAGACAAAAATCATG
>NW_022908502.1:0-214 GCF_012274545.1 Fukomys damarensis | reverse complement strand
TCCTTCCTCCAGATATTTGATTATTTTCTCCACTTCACTAGAATGCCTTTGCTATCTATTCCACGGATGGAAATCCAATCCATTTTTCAAGAACCACCTATCTTTCTCGGTCATTCAAGCCAAAAGTGGCTTCCTCTTCCTCCTCACAATCACACAACCATTACACCTTTACCCAGGACCATGTTTTGCCCTGCACCATTATTACCCAGGCCTA
>NW_022908501.1:0-275 GCF_012274545.1 Fukomys damarensis | reverse complement strand
GATCCAGTTATATCACCAGATTCTATCAATAGAAAAGTAGGAGATTACAATATATTACATTAAGGTTTGAAACAAAATGAGGTGGGAAAAGGAGATTTCTGTTCTAGCTACAGTTTACAAAAAAAAAAAATCTTAAAATCTAGAATTAAGAATCCAGTATTTAATGTATGCATAATGTACTCCCCCACTCCCCTCCCAGGAATGTAGTTAGTCAAGCTTTGAACTAAGTCCACCATGGGCTTAATCTTTCATGGTTATTGACAGACACTCTGCAA
>NW_022908500.1:0-402 GCF_012274545.1 Fukomys damarensis | reverse complement strand
GTGAAAGAAGAAACCATACAGCGTGCGGATTACTTTTTTTGGGGGGGGGCAAAATCTAATCTTCCCATGAAAATGTGATTTCAACCTCTACCACTGAGCCAGACTTGCTTTTTTAACTTTAAATTTTTTCTTAGTGTATGATTGCAGCACATAACGATTATACTCTTTGTGGGGGGAATCCGAACACATGTATAGCACATTTTAATTCTTTTTTCATTCCCTTACCTTCCCTCTTTCCTCCATCTCTTGGTCCATTTCCCATTTCAAAAGAGCTTCCTGTTTCCTATTAACATTTAATTTGCCCTTTCAGTGATTTGGTATTGCCGCATAAGAAAAACCACGTGGCACTCGAGCTCGTGTTATTTCGTGCTAAGTCTTTAGATTTTTCAGTTGCTGCGTGGG
>NW_022908499.1:0-235 GCF_012274545.1 Fukomys damarensis | reverse complement strand
AAGTAGCTGATTTTTCTGAGGCTAAGAAGCAGGACTGAGGGCTGGGAAATGGCAAATGGTTGTTTTTTTCATGTGATGAAAATGCTCAAAATTGTGGTTACACAAGTTTGTAAATACACTAAAACCCGTTGGATCATATACGAATTGGGTGAAGTGTATGATACCCAGACAGGCTGGCATTAAAACTGTTAAAATGGCACAAAAGGGTTGAGATATATAAATGCACTTTCATTCT
>NW_022908498.1:0-470 GCF_012274545.1 Fukomys damarensis | reverse complement strand
GCTGGTGGAAGACTAATAATGTATTTCTTAGTTGTATGATCTCCAAAATTAGTGAGTTTTAAAATCAACTAAAAGAAAGTGAAGCCAAAGGTTTTATTCTGGTTTTCCTTTGGTTTCACAAATCATGGTCAAGTGGTTATCACTTTAGGTTTCAGGTGAGGCAGCAAACTTTCCAACTCAGCCTCCTGAGTGCTGGGATTACAGGCCTGCACCACCACTCCAGCTAGCTACACTCTTAACAACATTTGCTAGCATACAGTCTATTGCAAGGCAAGATAAGAGGAATTTATGAAGTAAACCCGGGAGGATATGAGAAATTTATAGTTTTATAAATAAGATTTGAATGATCTACTTGCATCACTTTTGGGTAAAGCACAGATCTAGATGAAATATGCCTGTTGGTATTATCATTAAAATCAGTCTTCATACTAATGATTTCATGCCTTTTCAAGATTTGGTATAAACATGAT
>NW_022908497.1:0-204 GCF_012274545.1 Fukomys damarensis | reverse complement strand
AAGTGGATTTCAAACCAAAACTGATTAAGAGAGACAAAGAACACTACATCCTTGTAAAGGGAACGATCCAAGAGGAAGAAATGATAATCATAAATGTATATGCACCAAACACTAATGCACCCAACTATAAAAACAAATACGGACATGAAAAATCAAATAAGCACTAATACAATAGTAGTGGGGGACCTCAATGCCCCACTGTCA
>NW_022908496.1:0-242 GCF_012274545.1 Fukomys damarensis | reverse complement strand
GCACATACCTGCCTGTTTCACTGTCTGTAAGCTGCAGTCCTTGCCTATCAAATCCACCCTAGCAGGGAGGAATAACACTTACCCCTTCAGCTCTCAGCCCAGGTTTGTAGAAACAAGAAGACAATAGACAGGAACATTGTAGTGATGGCTAAGTCAATGGCCACCATCTCTTAAACCTTCCGCGATCTGGTCCCTTAGAATTTGTTCTGTGCATGCATCCTGACTGTTTTTGACAGCTTGCA
>NW_022908495.1:0-259 GCF_012274545.1 Fukomys damarensis | reverse complement strand
TGACACATGTAATGTTTGTTCATGTATGTAGAGGGAGGAATGGAGTCATACACATACATGCATTCTTATTATCACAAAGTCACTCAGATATTCTTCCAATGATGACAAAGTTGAGAGGGAAGGAAAACGGAGCCTAAAAACTATGTGAAATTAGTAGGAACATTTTATTCCATGCTAGCTTTGATATAAATTATGTTATTGCTTTGTGTTTTTGTCTTTGCTTTGTGTTGTTATTATTTGTAGCACTGGGATTAAATCC
>NW_022908494.1:0-304 GCF_012274545.1 Fukomys damarensis | reverse complement strand
CATTTACGTTAAAAGTGTTACAAGTAAAAATGATTCACTGCCTTAAAGAAGTGTTGAAAATGACCTGCTCCAGCCAGGTGTTGAGTATCTGACACGGCCATCGAGTACCTTGCACCTTTGTCATCAGCTGTGACACTCTGGGCAGCCAGCGATTTTTCTCAAAACTGAAGCCTGATATATGCTTCATACCATTGGGCTTACACCTTCACTATAGCTGCCAGGCCAGAGCCAGTTTGACCTCTGCCCAGCTTTCATCTTGGGTTACTCCTTCCTCACTGTCTAAGTGCCAGGCGCTGCATTCTTT
>NW_022908493.1:0-212 GCF_012274545.1 Fukomys damarensis | reverse complement strand
TGTAAAGGTGCAAGATCCCAATAACGAATGTGACTGTACTGTATACCCTGCAATGTACCAATACCCCCTGTGAGGAAAAAAAAAAAAAACCTGAACTCCAGCATTCATATGTGTGGCTCGTTCCCTAGGGGCAAATGACAATTCATGCAGTGTCCTACAATGAATTTTAGCAGAAACAGGGCTACCTGAGGAAGACAAGGCTACCTGTGGCT
>NW_022908492.1:0-1108 GCF_012274545.1 Fukomys damarensis | reverse complement strand
CTAAAACATACCAATAAACTCAAGGAGAAAAAAATTATGGTACCAAGTAAGCTGCAACATCATTTGGAGACCCAACATTTAAATTTTAAGAAAAGGAAATTGAATATGCCACAGAGATGTGATGTGGTGATCTGCGGATGATACAGACTCACACCAGAAAGGAGTGGCCAGGGCTGTACCTTCCGGGGCAGTCGGCACCTGGCCGGGTGGCAGACACACAAGGCAGACAGGAAGCTCATGATGCAGCCAAGAAATGGTGCCACTTTCCAGCAACACAGTGGCTTTCAGTTTTTTTTTAAAGTGTGCTTCAAATTAAAGCATCAGATTAACAACTCAAATACGAAGAAATTGGCCTCACAGATGGTTAAATCCACACATAAGATAGCACTTGCTACTGGGCTTGAACCACATGTGAACACCAAATAATTACTGGAAATAATTTCCTACCATGTGGATATTCAGCACAAAGATCAAGTGATGCTGAAATCTTCAATGATCAAATAATTATTTGAATGTAGTCATTTATCCCAGAACAACTGTGCTGACAATTTCACTGGTGATGTAGAAGCAATCAGTAGCTGGTAAGGGCAGCAGAATGGGGCAGTACTAGCGGTGGGTATCACATATTTTCACCTTACAAACAAACAAACAAACAAACAAACAAACAGAATGTATCCCTTCAGCATACCCTTGAGGAGACAGCTCAAACTTTCCTCACTCATCCCTTTCCAAGACATTTTCTGTTAAAATGAGATGCAGTCATTACCTCAAGAGAAATCACTTCTGTGACTATCTGAGTTGCGAACTCTGCTTTCCTTTTCCCCTAATGAACACGCTTTATATTTGAAAGAATGGCAGACAAAGTATGGTTATTCAAATGTAGGTATTGGGCAAATATTTTCTTAAAAGTGAATACAGTGAATCATCACGATTGAAGGAAATAGCTGACAGCATTTCTTTTCAGTGATAAAAATCTGGAGCTTTCAAGTGGAAACTGGAGTTTTCAAAATTGTGTCTACCACTGGAGAGTGCAGTGGGGAGCTTCCTAATACTTGAACGACATTTCTTATGAGATGAGAAGTCATATTGAATAACAGGATTGCTTTCT
>NW_022908491.1:0-293 GCF_012274545.1 Fukomys damarensis | reverse complement strand
ATGGCCAAAACTCAAGCATTTTTAATTTGGGAAAAGTCAAAGAGGGAGAAAGAAATATGAAAAAAGATAATGTTCTAACTTAGCATTTCCTGGAAGAGACAGACAGAGGTCATCTGTGGTTCCCATTTAGGAGAGAATCAATGAGTGCAAGACCCAGTCGTGGGCAGAGACAGTGTGAAGAGGGAGGGGATGGAAGGAGACCTCTGTTGGCAGAGAAGGAGGAGCTGCGGGTTGAGGGGCATGTGGAGGTGTGGGTGCATAGTCAGCAGGATCAAATTCAGGTAATTCAGGTT
>NW_022908490.1:0-349 GCF_012274545.1 Fukomys damarensis | reverse complement strand
ATGTCACACATATGCAAATACTGAATAGTTTCTCTTGTGTGAAAAAGTGAAAAACTGTAATTTCATTTATTTAGATAAAGACAGTTCTATAGCTCTGCTCCCCTTACCCCTGCTTTATCGGGAATGCTGGGCTACCCTGTAAATGACTATATAAAGAGCCACCCGTTTTGGAAGAGTGAACGGATTTCTGTGAGACCTCCCACATTGCTGCGGTATTAAAGGATTTTCTTCACCTCTTCAAATGACAATGGGATTTTCAGTTGCTAAAATTATGAGTTCTGTGTGCCAGTGCCACCACAGCATGAGGTAAAGCTCAGTACTGTCTCTTGAGCTTTGGCTGCCACACTGG
>NW_022908489.1:0-221 GCF_012274545.1 Fukomys damarensis | reverse complement strand
TTTTATTATAAAATAAAGCAGATACGGACAACCACATAAAATGTATGATTAATGGACTATTTATAGAAAAACTCCTGTAATCACCGCTCAAATCAAGTAAAACAATTTTGCCAGCTCTTCAGAAATCCTCTTGTGTCTGAGGCTAATTAAGTCCTTCCCTCCCATCAAGAGTAAACATACGCTATGCTTACTATAGCCTTTCTCTTGTAGCTACTTATAGC
>NW_022908488.1:0-226 GCF_012274545.1 Fukomys damarensis | reverse complement strand
CTTACTTTTCGTCTCCCCTCCTGTGCAGTTTACACATTCTCTGAAACATCCCAGTGTCCTCCAGTGCTCCATGGTGATGGCAGCTAAGCCCTTAACTGGAATTTTACTTTTCTATATTCCATGGGACAGAGCGTCCAGGAGTCTTCACACTTTTGTCGCCGCGGCCACCTGAGGGACGTTTCCATACACTCATCCGTAACTTTAACAGTTTAGGGGAGGGCAGGCC
>NW_022908487.1:0-427 GCF_012274545.1 Fukomys damarensis | reverse complement strand
GGAAAGATAGATCTGGTTTTTGTAGTAATATTAAGGCAGACATGAAAGTTCTTAGGTAGTATGAACATGTATGTTGATGACCAGTTAAACTCAATGAGATGTATGACTAGCAATGACATTACATAAACATCTTTTATTTTATATAACTTGTCCGTTAGCACCTTTTACAATGTTGGAATGTTTTGGCGAGTCAGAGCAAGATGGCACACAGTAGGACTCTGGGGTGTTGTCTTCACATAGAAAAATCAATTTAAGTAACTATCCATTCAGACCATGAAATTCATTACCTCCATGAAATATAAGTAAACCAGTGTAAGGTCACAATAACTCATTTTACCACAGTAATAAGAAAAAATAGGCTAGCTGTGGTGGTCCATGCCTATAATCCCAGCATCCTGGGAGGTTACAGTGAAATCTAGCCTGAATA
>NW_022908486.1:0-246 GCF_012274545.1 Fukomys damarensis | reverse complement strand
TGGGAGGCTCCTGGGTGCTGGGCCCGGCTCATCCACCCAAAGACCGGTGTCACCTCTGAAATCCGGTGCCAGTCCATTTCACAGATGGGGACTCTTGGCCCAGGGAAAGGAAGTGGTGCTCGTACAGGGTCTCACTGTGTAGCCCAGCCTTGGTGATCCTCCTGCCTCAGCCTCTTCAATGCTGGGATTATAGTCACGCAGCACCAGGCCTTCCAGGTCCTGGGGGATGAGGTGAGGAGGGACCAG
>NW_022908485.1:0-200 GCF_012274545.1 Fukomys damarensis | reverse complement strand
GGGAAAGGGGATGCAGCGAGGACTGAAGTTGTTCCGTACGTGTGCCGGCTTCCCACAGGAGTGCGTGCAGTACGCCCTGCAAATGAACGCTAGTATGCTGAAATCCTGTACGGATGTTTTGAAACACCGAAGGGCTCTGTGTTGGAGTGAGTGGAAAATATATTTCCTCATGCTGCAGTATCATTTATTTTGCTCACTTC
>NW_022908484.1:0-652 GCF_012274545.1 Fukomys damarensis | reverse complement strand
GTCTAGGAAGTGGAGAGAACAGTACTGCTGCACTGGAGACAGGATCTTTACAAATGGGAAGGAAACGTGAGGGACAGAAGAGTCAAGGGGTACAGAGAGGACAGCACAGCCTGGACACAGACGCCGGTAGATACCATCATGATGCACATGACCACAGCAGGGTGGGTCCTCCTTACATTTAAGAGAGGGAAGGCAGGGAAGCTCTCCAAAAGCCACCCTGGAACACAGCCCACAGCAGCTCTGAAACCCTCCATAGAAGGGAACAGCGATCAAGCTGCAGGTTGCAAGCCCCAGCTTCAGGGTGCAAAGGGACCGGAGATCATGGCCTACACACTAATCCATGGCCTCCCTGTCCTAAGAGGGATGTTCCCACAGGTACAGAACTCCCATTTTATACCATTGCTGCCAGATCAGCTGGGGCACTGCCTGCCTGCTGTGGATGATGAACAGTTTCTATCCCAGTCTTCCTGCCAGATGGGTTCAGGCTGGGGATGCACAGCCTGACTGTGGCCAAAGAGCCCTTCAGCGACCTTGGGCTATAGTCAAATGACAAACAGAAAACATTGTTGTGGGCCAGGGATTCCGCTCAGTGGTGCCACCGCCTGCCTCACAAGCGCAATGTCCAGAGTTCGATCCCCACCATAAATAAATA
>NW_022908483.1:0-1754 GCF_012274545.1 Fukomys damarensis | reverse complement strand
CTATTACAAACTGTGCCACTATAAACATGGGTGTGCATATATCACTGTGGTATGATTCCTTTACAGTTTAAACTTTCTAGATCACCGAGTGAACATGGTGCATGGGTGCAGGTGATCCCATCTCATAGAGGAGCAAAGGTAGATCACATGGTCAATAGATTTGTCCACGGTCAGTAGAGTCAAGTATCATTTCAAGTTGGACTCTAAATTCAATAATCTTCGATTTTTACTAAATTCTCCTTCACAGTGGAAAATTCACGAGTTTAATTGTGATGTGAAAAGATTTGAGAGTCACAGAGAATGTTAACTTAGGGTGGTCATTGTATAAAGATGACTTAATTTTTAAAAACAACTCTCATCTGCAGGCCAAGTGGCTTCTCAAGGCAGTCTGCTTCTGAAATTTTGATAGCGCCTGAGGCCTCTGTGAAGTGAAGCTTCTGGTTAGTCCTGTGTGTATCTGTATCATTTCATTTTTTTCTACTTTCTCAAGTTGGCTCAGTAAAGCAGCGGCACACGTACTGGAGATGCATGCACATGCTGTAGGAGACGCTGCAGGGAGTTTTGCTGATCCCATTTTGCTTAGTAGCTAAGAAGGGTTGCAATGACAAATTCAAGTAGGTCTCCTGAGGGGAAAAGGGGACTGGAATTGCTTTATGTTTTCTCTTCTTGGAATAGAGAGTCAGATAAGTTAAATGAACTTTAGGCCTTAAGTGAACTCAGCCTAATGTTTTATCTTACTTCCTCTTTGATAATAATTCACATTTCCAAAACCCAGCATAGAGAGCCTGGCTCAATTGGAATTTAGAAAATCTAGAATGAGTTGGTGTGCCAACTGTTTCTCATTTCTCTACTTGAGAAAGAAAATGCTGGGCTGCCAACAGCAATAGTGTTGAGTATTAGTGGGGCTAAGAAATAGAACATATGAGGAACAAAGTCAAAATTCTGGGACTTAATTAAATATTATGTTGCACTGTTTGACCCTCTGTCAGAGTCCTAATTTGAATATATCACTGTTCTTTATCTCCTAGACTCATCTGAGGGTATTTTTAACATGAACAGAAACAAATTGATGTACATATATGAATATGGTTATGAAATGTAAGCTTGCCCTATAAAACATTATATTTTTCAATCACTACCTGTTTCATTGATGATAAATCTAATATTTTTAAATGTTAATATATATTTTATTTTTATTTACATAATTTTTGTTAACAAAACTAAAGTTATTCCATCGGCAATAAAATTGATTTGCAAGGGGCTTAGGTCTTCTGGCAGTTATTGTATAAAATGGCAGCTACTGGGATTAGTAGGAAAATATCTGTCTTACATTTTATTGTATGCTATATTGCATTGTTTGCATGATTAGTGAATTTGTAAACATATGATAGTATTAGGTATAAGGTTTAAGACATTTTATTTTTATTGTTGTTGCTATTAATATAAATAACACTTAAGAAATTCATTCAATTTCCAAAAAAACATCATAATGACTTATTTAGGATTACTTCCTTTAAAACTCCTCCAAGTAGCAGGAAAAGCCAAAAATGAAGGCAAAAAAACCTGACTTGTATGCAAAATAGGTATGTGTGGGGAGGCAAAATATGCATTATTATTCAAAGTCAAACTTCAGATCTGGAATCTGGTAGCCTTTGATTCAAGATCAATGCTGCCCTTACTCTTTGTATGAAACTGGACAATTTCTCTTTAGTTCTTTCTTCTGTAAAAAATAGAAATAATAACTTCTCATATAG
>NW_022908482.1:0-348 GCF_012274545.1 Fukomys damarensis | reverse complement strand
GTGCACAGTGAGTGTTACGGCCATGACAAAGCTCAGCTGTCATAATGCCGATGAGTTAGCAGTAGTTAACTGCGGTCACGGATGCCAGGGAGAGGTGGATTGTGGGAACTGTGGAGACCACAGGAACAGACTAGGCACAGGGTGTCATGCGCATCTATTCAGGACAGTCTCCTGGCTCCTGCTTAAAGAAACAAGAGAGAGGAGGCTCAGAGCACATTGAGGACTTTTGTCCCTCAGTCCTAGTGGCACTGGGTGGAGGGAATCAACAATATTCATGACCACAAACCAGAAGTCAGCAAGTGCATGAGTGGATACTCTGTCTTTCACCATTTCGCGTCCTATTAAGAG
>NW_022908481.1:0-1481 GCF_012274545.1 Fukomys damarensis | reverse complement strand
CAGGGATTGAACTTGGGACCTGCTGCTTGTGAGGCAGGAGGTGGCACCACTGAGCTAAATCCCCAGGTTCTTTCTTTCTTTTTCTCTTTTTTGTAGTTCTGGGGACTATCATGCCTGACCTGAGTGATAACCTCTCAGGAAACCTGAGTCTTCAACAAACAACAGGAAACCAATAAAGGTCCATGCTGTCCTCAGTACAGATGGCCATAAAGAAAATTCAGGACAGGAGGTGCAATCTCCACGTGCTGAGAAATCCGGAATTACTGCTCACCTGGCCTGACCATCCTGGGAGCCTGGACCACAAGCATTCCACACAGATTCCTTAAGCCAGCACCCCTTCCCAAGCCCTATAAAACTTTGCTTCTTCTCTGGCCAGTTGCTGACATCTTTCTTGATCTCAGCCCATCCGCACTGGGTAGAGAATAAACCAGCCTTTTGCTCACACAAAGCCTGTATCTATTTGGTCTCTTGTGCGACATTTCTTACAGGGACTGAACCCAGACCTTTGCACTGAGATACGTCCCCAGCACCATTTGCATATTAATTTTTGAGACAGGGTCTTGCTAAGTTTCGTAGGCAATTTAGATGTTCTTGTCTCAGCCTCCCAAGCATCTGGGCTCACAGGTGTGCACCACCACGCCCAGCTAAGATTTTCATCTTCATCACTGGTTTACTTCCATTGGATGACAAATTCCCTCCAGTTTATACTGAACTTGGGGTTCATTGAAGTAAGTAGATCAATTGGTTTCTAGTTTTTACCAAAGTGGGAGTTTTCAGGAATATTTTTCAGATTTGTCTTCCTAGCCCTCTTGGTTGTCACCTTTCCTAAAGGGATCCAGTGTTACATAATTTTACCAACTGAAGTTTTCCCACAGCTCATTAGTAAACGTCTGAATTTTTTTGAACTTTTTTTGCATAATTTTGGACAGTTGCTATTATTGTATTAAAAGACTCACACATTACTAGGTGGGTTTTTGGGGAGGTAACTGGATTATGGGGATGTGATATTCATCAGTGAGAGAGACTACCTGACAACCACAACTAAATGAAACAAGGGTAATTTTGGCTCCAAGTTTCTAGAGATTTCAGGGGCCGGAGATTTAGCTCAGTGGTTGGTTCCGCCACCTGCCTCGTAAGCACAAGGTCCCAAGTTCGATTCCCGGTACCAAAAAAAGGAAAACATAAATAAATTCCAGAGATTTCAGTCCATAATAGGCTGGCTCCACGGCAAGGTGGCATTGTAGAGAGGCCTGGAAGGCCGCAGCTGCACATAGCCTGGTGGAAGTAAGTGGGGAGGTCAGGGGAGGAGCCAGGAAGAGGAACCCCTCCGGCCACGCCCCCGGAGGCGCCTCCTCCAACCAGGCTTCACCTCCCAACGTCTCTCTCTGCTGTAAGCTCCTCAGTGGACTCAGCGATGAAATCACTTCCCCATGATCCAGTCACCTCCCCAAACCCCACCTAGCAATGCATGAGGCTTTGGG
>NW_022908480.1:0-225 GCF_012274545.1 Fukomys damarensis | reverse complement strand
CAATATACAATAAGTTGGTAGGTAATATATCATATAGTACCTTGGTTCACAAATGCTTCCATTCATGCACAATTTGGTTTATGACCAGAAGCATTCAGTAAAATTTTGCTCTCTTTTGCAAGCTTAACATAGAGTGTGGAACACAAACAGAGCCATCTTCACCAGAAGTGTGGAACAAATTAAGTGTGTGAACTCAGGTACCACTGATAGATGGCTATCATGTTA
>NW_022908479.1:0-235 GCF_012274545.1 Fukomys damarensis | reverse complement strand
CCCTGTATCTGTCTCTCTGTCTGGGTCCCCAGCACTCTCAGACTTCTCTCTGCACCCGGAGCCCCAGACGGTGGAGGAGAATGGGACCGCTCGCTTTGAGTGCCACATGGAAGGGCTGCCACCCCTGTCATTACGTGGGAGAAGGACCCGGTGACATTGCCCGAGGAGCCTCGGTGAGTGCCCTGGGGGTGGGTCCCTGTGGGCATGGCTGAGAGGGCTCCGGGATGGGCATGGA
>NW_022908478.1:0-461 GCF_012274545.1 Fukomys damarensis | reverse complement strand
AAAATCCTTCACTTGAAATTAACTCTTGCACTGTCAATCAGATAAAATGATTAATGCCTCAGTTGCTATTTGTACAGTGATAGAGCATAATATTTTACTTTTTAAATACCTATGCAATATTGAGCAGGAGTAAGTTGCCCTGGTCATGGTAGTGACTAGGAGAATTTCTGGGTGAGGCTGTGATGTCATTGCAGGTTGCTGACTTCTTTCTTTGTGCAAGAAACATTATTGCAAGTATATGACAGTCTTGAAAGGACTTTTTGTAGTGGAGGATGAATAAATAAAGTCCATAAAAATAACAGAGCAATAATAGAGAACAAAATATTCAAAACATCAATACTTTAAATCAGCCGAATTTTAAATATGTATGCTGCAGAAAACATGTCAGTTTAATTATGCTACACAGAAGCATTAAAAAGACAAGTTCTGTGTTCCTGATTTTGAAATATGATTTTGTGTGC
>NW_022908477.1:0-200 GCF_012274545.1 Fukomys damarensis | reverse complement strand
GACACATGTGTGTAAATACCAAGTAGTTTCTCTGGTGTGAAAAACTAAAGATGTAAATAAGGATCAAAATGTATAACTGATATTGTGAAATAGGAAGGAAATGTCTAAAAGAGTAGGGAAAGTGGGAGGGGTAGGGAAAAGGTAAGAAGGGAAAAAGAAAAAATATGAGAAATGGAGAAAACAGGGAAACAAAGTCTTTG
>NW_022908476.1:0-209 GCF_012274545.1 Fukomys damarensis | reverse complement strand
TCCCAGTGGCACTCATTGGTCCTGTGGAACCAGTTGTGGCCCTGGCTACCCACTGGGTAGATCGGGAGATATATACTGGGATTTTCCTGGTTACAGGGCAGGAGTGTGAAAAATATCAACAAACCTGTGAACTTATCCCATCCATAACACTGATGATCTAGAAGTGTGTTTCACTGGTGTGATCATCTGGCTTCTATTTTTATCTCTTC
>NW_022908475.1:0-855 GCF_012274545.1 Fukomys damarensis | reverse complement strand
TTTTTTTTTTTTTTTTTTTTGTACTGGGGATTGAACTCAGGCCCCGGCATGTGTGAGGCAGGTGACGGAACTACTGAATCAAATCCCCGGCCCTTCCCTTACATGATATTTAATATAATCGCCTGGTATTGTGTAATACCTGGTGCTGTTTGAATTAGTCTGGTAGATTTTTTTATGTTCATATGTTTTGCTTTTCTAAATTGTCACAAGGCTCCCTCTTCCTTGTCTTCCTCTTCATTTCCGGCAATGCCCTTCATCCTGTTCCTCTGACCTTTCAGCTGGACATTTGGGCAAGAAGACTTTGCTTCCAGCTCCTCAAGATGGGAGATGAAGGTTCTCATTCCAGTGTCCCCTCTTAGCAAGGCAGCTACACCCAGGACTTGATGTTGCCCTTGTGTCTCACTCCTCACTTCACTCACTGTCCCAGGTTATCTCCCTCCCTCCCTCCCTCCCTCCCTCCTTTCCTTCCTTCCCCTCTCTCTTTCTTTCTTTTCTTTGTCTTGTTCTTCCTTTTTTCTTTCTCTCTAGTACTTGTCACCATTTGCAGTGTTCTTGCTCATTAACTCATATATCAATTTCCCACTGCTCCCCACAGAATATTGAGGGGGAAGAGACTGTACCTTTCTCACCATCTGTTCAACCCAAGAATCATGAGTTCCACCCAGTGCTTCAGATATTTCAATAAGTATTTGGAGATGAAATAATTAAATATGTATAGTAAGACTATACATTCTTTAAAAAAGTTTTGAGACAGGGTCTCACTATGCAGTTGAGACTGACTTGGAACTCATGTAGCCCAGGCTGGTCTTGAACTCATAGCGATCCTCCTGCCTCAGCTTCCTGAGTGCTGGGATT
>NW_022908474.1:0-272 GCF_012274545.1 Fukomys damarensis | reverse complement strand
AACGCCCCCCATTTTTTTTAAATGAAAAAGGCATACTAATAAACCTCCAAGTCACCAAGGATTGAACAAAAAAGAAAACTACCAGCCACATATCAGAGGTTCACCTGCATGTATTTATATATTAGCCAGCTCTCCCGTTTCTGTGACAAAGTACAGGCATCCATATCAAAAGTAGGAGAGGTTTCAGTCCACAGAGGCAGAAGAAATATCACAGCAGGAGGGTGTGGTAGAGAAAAGCTGTTTAGTTCATGGTGACCAGGGAACAGAGCACA
>NW_022908473.1:0-308 GCF_012274545.1 Fukomys damarensis | reverse complement strand
TTTCTCCCCAAGCCTGGTGTAAATTTTCAATCCAATAGGTAATGTTCTTCTGGGTCGGTGAGCCTGAAATAAGTGCTCATCGATAGAGTCTATATTCATCCTCAAGTTGAACAGTCAATATATGAACTGGCCTTCCAATCTTATCAAGGACTTGGGTGCCCATCTTTGTCAGCAGGTCTCTTCCGCAGAGGGGACAGGGACATTCTGGAATTACGATGAACGAGTGGGACCCCTGGCTGGTACTTAGCCCACTGTTCTTTGAGTAGTCCACTTGTACTGTTTGATGCCAGTAGCCCCTTGTACCCATG
>NW_022908472.1:0-216 GCF_012274545.1 Fukomys damarensis | reverse complement strand
TGCAACCACTATGGAAATCAATATGGAGATACCTCAAAGAGCTGGGACTAGAGGTTCCTTTTACCCAGCCATCCCTCTGCTGTATATCTTTCCAAAAGAATTAAAAGAATCACACCACAGTGATATGCGTGCACCTATGTTTATAGCAGCACAGTTTGTAATAGCTAAAAATTTGAAACAGCCCATTTGCCCATCATTTAGAGACTGCATAAAAAA
>NW_022908471.1:0-245 GCF_012274545.1 Fukomys damarensis | reverse complement strand
GCCTCTCAAGCTGAAGTGTGTAATGATAACATCATTGAACTTATACCATAATCAGTATGCACTGCCCTCAGCCCTCCACAAAAAAGTCCAGTGAAGGTAGTAGCATTAACAGTGAGTGGTTGAGAGTTCAGACTCTACTCAAGACTGCCTGGGTTTTAGTCTTCATTTCACCACTCAGTCCATACCATCCATCCTTCAATCTCTAAGGTTAGTGAGAGCAAAAGCATCAGACCCACAAAGATGCC
>NW_022908470.1:0-523 GCF_012274545.1 Fukomys damarensis | reverse complement strand
CCTTTTTTATTTAAAAAAATTAATTCATACATATGTTCAGCACTTAATTGTTATATGCTTCTCGGGGAGCTGACACAAATATATAATAGGCCAATTTTAAACAACGCATTTCAAGCTTCATTTTGATGAACTATTCTAGTGCACAGGGAGGGGGTTCTCAAGGTCAGGGATGAGGCCAGATGTCCCACTTCATGCTGAGTGCTTCTGGGGTCTGTTAACTTTGAACTAAGCAAAGCAGATTGCTGTTAGAGACAGCAGAAGTCACTTTACATTTTCCTAACATTTTGTAGGTTTTAGTTTACTTGCAAAAGTTCTATCAGCCAATGCAGGCCTTACATGTAAGCCCAACCCGAATGCCTCGAATGTGTCTCTTACTGAATGTACCACATGTAAATGTGCCCGCCTTTTAAATGTTTCACTCCTTCCACTTTGTACTACATACAATTCCGGCCACTTTGATGTTTCCTCAATAACCCGGGACATCTGCCACCTTTTTACTTTGTTTCCACCTGTACCCACTTCC
>NW_022908469.1:0-404 GCF_012274545.1 Fukomys damarensis | reverse complement strand
AGGGTTAGTATTATGTCTATTATTAGATCTAACACGAGCTCAGTTAAGGTTAGTGTTAAGTTTGTGGTTAGGTTGGGACTAGGGTTAAGTTTAGGTTAGATTTGGTGTTAAGTTTAATTTGGGGCCAATTTTTGGTGTAGCATTACAAATAAAGTTAGGTTAGGGTTAGAGTAAGGAGTAGGGTTAATGTTGAGGTTAGTGTTAGCATTAGAGTTATGGAAAGGGTTATGTTTAGGGTTAATATTAGGGCTAAGGTTAGTTGTATTGTTAGGAATAAAGTCATGGTTACATGTAGTATTAAGGTTAGCGTTATGGCTAAGGGTAGAGCTAGTTGGATTTGTGCTTCAGGTTAAGGCTAGGGATAGGGTTATGGTTAGTGTTTCAGTTGAGCTGGCAATAATGTT
>NW_022908468.1:0-1009 GCF_012274545.1 Fukomys damarensis | reverse complement strand
GTAGCCCAGGCTGGTCTTGAACTCACAGTGATCCTCCTGCCTCAGCCTCCTGAATGCTAGGATTACAGGTGTGCACCACCATGCCCAGCTCTACCTTTACACATTTCTATCAGGCACTGTCAATCGAGATCTTAGAAGACATGAACAAAATAAGGCAATCCTTAAACATGGTCCAGGACCAGATTAATTCCTTAGCAGCTGTCCTGCTCCAAAATAGACATTTCCTCAACATGCTAACAACAGCCCAAGGGGGAATGTGCCTGGCTCTAGGTAAAGAGTGTTATTTTGTTAACCAATCAGGCACAATCAAGACAAAGGTTAAATAATTACAGTAATGCACCAAAAACTTTAGGAAACAATGGGGTACATGAAGAATGACCCAAAACTACTCCTGGCTCCAAGAGATTATGCCATGGCTATTTCCCTTATTGGGCCTGCTGACCTATGTGTGTCTTCTGTCCATGGTAAACCCCTGTCTGTTTCATTGTTTTCAAATTTTCTTGCAGGAATGCATGAGGGCATTTACCAACCAGACAGTCATGGAACTCATCATGGTGGGATACTGGATGCTGCAGCAGAGGGAAGAAGCCCCCACATACAACTGCCACTATCATATCCAGGTTTAACCCCAACCTTTACCCCTTTGTCAGATTGAAGCAGCTCCAGAAGAAGGGACCTTCACCCAACAACCATAAGACAAAAAGACTGGAATGTTAGATTTCCCTTGCCTTAAGATGGATGCCACATAGAATAGCAGCCTCATGTTAAAATATGGCTTTTACCAACAAAGGACAGGTGTCTTCTTCCCATCACACCTCTTCTCCCACCAAAAGAGTAACCTAATACTTGCTACCTCCCAACAGCTAGTGTTGTCACAGGCTCCTCTAATCTCTTAATACTACCTCACTCAACTTCACCCGAGTTTAGGCTGACACCACCCCACTCTTATAAAAGAAGCTCCCTGTGCTGCCATGTTGCTTTTCTCTCCTTTGTTCAGAGACAGCCTGGC
>NW_022908467.1:0-829 GCF_012274545.1 Fukomys damarensis | reverse complement strand
TGCCTTTCTACCCTCCAACCACACTGACATAAGAGTTTGAATTTTCCATTCATTTTCTTGAATACTATCACATGCTACCACTTCTATTGTTATATCTCATATCTAGATGTCCCTCCAAATTCTCCTGTGCTCATAGTGGGTCTTTTCAGAGGTGGCTGGCTGCATGCGTATGGATTAAGGGCATGTAGTATCTGGATTAGTCCTCTAATTGGATTAATTGCATCATACATGTGGCTGGATGGAGTTAATGAAGAAGGAAGCCACACTCTTCGAATGGGTGGCACCTATCAATAGGGTTGCAGCCTGGATGGGATATAAAGGGACAGAAAGATGGCAGGCTCATTTTTTGCTGCCACCTCCTGCTTGCACTGCCATGGACTGTTTCTCCTCTGCTATGCTCTGCTGCCATACCACCCTGCCTGGGAGCCAGCTGACAATAGACTAAAGCCACTACAAACTGTGAGCCAAAATAAACCTTTCCTCCTTTAATGTGTGGGTGTCAGGTACTTTGTCCAAGCAACAAGAGAAGTGTCGAAGACATCTGTTTATCTGGCTGACATCTACTGATCTCAATGCTAGACTTTTCACTCAGAACTCCTACCTGGATTGAGACACTCCAATTTGTCCATATCTTTGGCCCAAACAAGTCATATGTCCACTTCTGAGTTTAAAAGGACTGGGAAATATTTATCAGGAATCTGAACAAATATGGATACACAGCAATATTAGCAATTAGCCTGAAGGAGAGTATAATGATAATCAAATATGTTCAATTTATCTGCTTTTAATTGGAATTATGACAACTAAGTGTGAAACATTGGTGGTTTCC
>NW_022908466.1:0-287 GCF_012274545.1 Fukomys damarensis | reverse complement strand
TAAACCGGCTCCATTCACTTCCTGCTGCTTTCCTCAGAAGATTTTCCATAACACTGGTATGTCCGACTGTACCTATGGCTTCAGTACAGCAGTTCCACACAATTCCCTCCCTGAGGTTCCTTGCCTGGCCTCTCGGGCCGTCCTTTGAAATCTGGGTGGAAGCCTCCACAATGCTACAGGTCTTGCATTCTGAATGCCAGTAAAATGGATGATGCCAAGGTTGCTGTCAGTGAAAGCAGTAACCAGGCCCCCTTGGATCAGTGGTGCAGTGGTCTCTGAATGTCTGG
>NW_022908465.1:0-220 GCF_012274545.1 Fukomys damarensis | reverse complement strand
ATGGCTTTTATTTAATCCACTTGTAAAATTATCCATTTCATAAAGGATAATGTGATAAGAATTTAGAAAAAGGGTTGAGGTGATGTAGAGAATTAAGCTTGGATCACCAGTGAGACCTTATTTCACTTTACTTTTATGTTTTGTGATTATCGATGATTGCAGATCTTAATATTATGGCCTGATCTGAATGTAACATTTCAGAATTTTCCCTAGAATAGTC
>NW_022908464.1:0-228 GCF_012274545.1 Fukomys damarensis | reverse complement strand
TCTCTCTCTCTGTGTGTGTGTGTGTTTGTGTGTGTGTCTGGTAGTGGGGGTTGGACCCAGGTCTCTACACTGAGCTACATCCCCAGTCCTTTTTTGCGATAGGTACTTGCTAAATTGCCAAGGTTGGGCTTGAACTTGTAATCTTCCTGCCTCAGTCTCCTAGAGTGCTGGGATTATGAGTGCACCTGTAATTATAGTTCTGAAGTGGCACTCGGAGGGCAGGCAGAC
>NW_022908463.1:0-303 GCF_012274545.1 Fukomys damarensis | reverse complement strand
TGCTCAGTACAAATAAAGTCAGAAATTGTCACATTTTACATTAAAATGAAAGACAGAGTAGATATTATTGACAGAGTAGATGCAGCAACAATAATGTCATTCAAAACACAAAGTGTTGGCCCCTGATTATGTTTTAGTTAATCTTATACATGTGAGGCATAAATAGCTTCATAGTTTGCAAAGAAAATAGCAAGTACAAATTACTATGGAGAAGTTTTCTTAGAAGATTGGAACTGAAACTGATCAATTACAACAGAGGAAGAACAGTTTGTTTCTGCCCAAAGAACTCCAACTTCGCAAACG
>NW_022908462.1:0-370 GCF_012274545.1 Fukomys damarensis | reverse complement strand
CGGTGACTTTTACAACCAAACTAATTCTCACAGTTCTGGAGTCTAAGAAATCTAAGATCAAGACACAGGTAGATTTGATGCGTGATGAGGACTCTGCATGTGGGTTGGGGACAGAGAACTGTTTTGTCTTTGCATGATTAGGGGAGAGAGACTGACCAAGTTTTTCAGGTCTTTTCTTATAAGGGCACTTATCCAACTGTAAAGAATTTACTCGCATGACACAATTACCTACAAAGTGATCCACCTCCAAAAAACCACCACACTGAAGAATATGCTCAAATGCACACATCTGGGAGAGAAACAAGACTCAGCTCATGTCACCTCATCTGTTAACTGACAAAATTCTTCCTCACTGACGTGGTTGTTCTTG
>NW_022908461.1:0-205 GCF_012274545.1 Fukomys damarensis | reverse complement strand
TTTAAAGTATTTCCTATTAGAATCCATATCTTTGATTTTCACTCTCTGTCAATTTTGGAGTCTAATGGTTTTAATTTTAGTTTCAGGATGACATTTCTTGGACTTTGTACTGTGTGACTGGATCTTATTATAGTTTCAATAGTGATAGTATATTTGCAGTTTACTTCTTTCTGTTCACTTATGTAGGTTTTAGATGATAAAGTTT
>NW_022908460.1:0-226 GCF_012274545.1 Fukomys damarensis | reverse complement strand
ACAAAGGATACACAGGTAGGGACTACCGAGGTTTGTTTTTATTTTTATTTTTGCAACGCTGGGTATGAATTGAGGACCCGGCACATGGTAGGCAAATTCTCTATCACTAAGCTACAGCCTCAGCCCTGAATTGAGGTTTGAAAACTTTCCCCCAGATTACAGGGAAATTGATGAGCAAATTTAAACAGGGGTATAAACTTGCTGCAGTGCAGAGGACAGAGAAAGG
>NW_022908459.1:0-241 GCF_012274545.1 Fukomys damarensis | reverse complement strand
TGGGATGGCGACATTGCTTTTATGGTTGCTCCCTGCCTAAAGTTTGTTCCCCTGATAGTGATCAAAATGTGCTATAATCATAATCTTATAACTTCTTATTTCTGTCGAGTTAATATAATTAACAAGATATATAAAAGAAAGTTTTTTATAAAAACTTTAGACCTTCTCCCAAGATAATAAAAAAACTTCAAAAGAATCCTGAGTGTTACGTGCTTTCTTGCTGGCAAGCGGCTCGCGACAA
>NW_022908458.1:0-609 GCF_012274545.1 Fukomys damarensis | reverse complement strand
TCTCTCTTTCAACCCGCCTCTGCCATGTAAGTAAGTCCAGACTGGTTTGGTAGAGGGTGAAATTTCACATAGAATAGAGATAAAGCAATCCAGCCAGGCTGTCATAGACCAATGGGCTCCCAGCTGCAGGCCAACTGATCATAGATTCATGAGTGAACCCAGCCTATATCAGCAGAGTCCAACCAGACCAACAAGATCACCCAGACTACCCCTAGACTCATGGAAAATAATGAGCAGTTGTTGGTAAGTCACTAGTTTGGGGAGAGTTTGGTTAACAACTTTTTTTGCAAAAGATATCTGATACACATACCAAACTACGTATACTTCCTGTACACAGTGCTGTTTCACTACTTCACTGTTTCTAAAGATTATACTTTCTCTGCCTGGGATAAATCTCAATTCAGTTCATACTCATTAATTTATCACCCATGTTCCTCAGTATGCTGTCATTGTCAGCCATACATGTTTTTACTTACATTTTATTGTCTTGCAGTATAGAATCCCTTTCTCAAACCAAACAATATTGTGGTGAAATTAAATCTCCTTTATATATATATTCTCTCTCTTTCTCTCTCTCTCTCTCTCTCTCTCTCTCTCTCTCTCTCTCTC
>NW_022908457.1:0-1497 GCF_012274545.1 Fukomys damarensis | reverse complement strand
AGCTTTGAAAACAGCCTGCACATGCAGGCCCTTATAGCAGAGACTCCGTCATTTTCCCGTGGCTGCGGGATTAGCATTGATCCACGAGTGCAGAGGAGGGGCTGTGGCTTCTGAGAATGCTTGGCTCCACTGTATAGCGAGCCAGCATCCAGCCGAGCTTTGTGGACAGCTGGTAGTGGAGGAAGCACCCAGCCGGTGGCCCCGTGGCACGTCGGCTGTGCAGAGAGGACCCAGGAGTGCCGTGCGCCAGCCCGCAGAGATGGAAACGTGAGCTGCCCTGCCACCCTTCTGAGGCTGTGGTCTCGCGGAGCTCTGGCATAGGGGGCCTCTTCCCCTCTCTCTGTTTCCCTGACTAGCTCTTGTTGTTTTAATAATGGAGAAAAACTAAACCTCAAAACTTTTAATAGGCCTTCTAATGACATCACTTAAGAAAATTTTTAAAAAATTTAAACATATAAAGTAACACCGCATATCATAAATAAATGGAACACCCTTCATACTCAGAATTAGATTATCCATTACCACATTATCTTTGGCTTTTTTAAGAAAGGACATCACAGATGCAGCTAAGTCCCCTTCACAGCAAAATGCAATTTCTTTTTTTTAATTAAGTTTATTGGTGCATTTTACATATACATTATGATCGCATTCATTATTGGGCGTTTGTACCTGCACCTGATATATCTTGGCTCTTCTTTTTTCCCCATCCCCCTCCCCCCCTTCTACCCCTCCACTCTTCAAAACTTTATTTACATTTACAAAAAAACTTTGTTTCCATTTTTTCCTTCTGTCTTATCCCCCCGCCACATCCGTACTTCCCCTTCCCCTTTCGGCTGGTTCTTATTTCACTTTATCTAATGCACATTTTGGTCTTCATTTACTTTCAGTTTCTCACACCAGAGAAACTGTTCCATATTTACATGTGTGTGTCCTTTTTATTTTGCTTAAGAGTATGGCCTCAGTACGCATCCGTTTAGCTATAAATGTCTCTAGCGTCTCACTCTTTATGGCTGAGTAGTGCTCCATTTTATAAAAGAACCACATCTTTATCCACTCACCAGTTGATGGGCATTTGGGCTGTTTCCAAGGTTTGGCTATTACAAACTGTGCTGCTATAAATATGGGTGTGCGTATATTGTGGTATGATGCTTTTAATTCTTTTGGGAATAGCTGGGTCAAATGGAATCTCTAATCCTAGCTTTTTGAGGAATCTCCACACTGATTTCCATGGTGGTTGCACCAGTCTGCACACCCACCAACAGTGGAGAAGGGTTCCTTACTCCCCACAGCCCTGCCAGCGTTTGTTATTGGTTGATTTCTTGATAGCAGCCATTCTTTTGGAGTGAGGTAGAATCAGTGTTGCTTTCATCTGCATCTCTCAAATGACCAGTGATATTAAAAAATTTTCATATGCTTATTTGCTGTTTCTACTTCTTCGTCTGAGAAATGTCTCTTCATTTCAGATGCCCACTTTGAGATTGGGGGGGTCTGATTTTT
>NW_022908456.1:702-999 GCF_012274545.1 Fukomys damarensis | reverse complement strand
GTAGCTCCCTCCATTCCTTGTACCTCTCTTCCAAATTCCCAGTCTGTTTGCCATGTGGCAGCACTGTGTTTACCCCTGCAAGCCCACTGTGCAATCCCCTGTGCCTACTGAGCCCCGGCAGGTACAGTTGCCCACCGAACTCTCCTTCTTTCCTCACATCCACAAGTTCCTATTGCCCTGCCTGCCTCCAATTCACATCCCCTGTGCTCATTTTCTGCTGACTTCTTTACATGGCTTTGCACAGTTCTACACTTCACCACACGTGTCTCGAATTTCCTGTGTGTCCGTTAGTTAGAC
>NW_022908456.1:0-652 GCF_012274545.1 Fukomys damarensis | reverse complement strand
AAATTGCAAATCATGTAACTCATCATGCTTCAACTTGTTTTGAAAGCGCTGTGGAAAATGGCATTTAAGAAAACAAGGTGTTGGACTCAGTCTAGGATCTAATTGTGTTTGATATTCCCTCAGTTGCCCCAGTGTGCTCCCCTGGGCTGGGACATGTAGTGAAATATCCGTACACACATTCACAAATATTTTGCAAGGGTTGGGTCCTTGTTGAATTGCTGAAAAATAGGACTGTGCTACCAGTTGGAGCCTTCTGTGTCACGAAGGGGTAGGGATGACCAGGCAGGGACATTGAGCTTTATTGAAGCTTTATCGTTTTAGAAAGTTCTTCTGCAGTTCCTATGACCAACCTGAGCAGTAAAGTATATCCCAGGCGAGGGACTCAGCCACAGGTAGCCTTGTCTTCCTCAGGTGGCCCTGTTTCTTCTAAAATTGATTGTAGGACACCGCATGAATTGTCATTTGCCCACAGGGAACGAGCCACACATATGAATGCTGGAGTTCAGGGATTTGTTTTCCTCACTGGGTTTATTGGTACATGGTAGGGTGTACAGTACAGTCACATTCGTTGTTGGGATCTTGCACCTTAACGTATCAGGTCTTGTTCCTCATTTTTCCCCTTGTCCCTGCCCTCCCTTCAGTCCCTACTCCC
>NW_022908455.1:0-265 GCF_012274545.1 Fukomys damarensis | reverse complement strand
TGGGATTACAAGCATGTGCCACCATGCCTGGCTACTAAATGCAAGTTTAAATTTTAGATAAAATTTTTTTTTTTGTATCAGGAATCAAACTCAGGGTCTAGAGCTTGCCAGCCAGGCTCTGTGCCACTGAGCTGCATCCCTGGACCTAATTCTTTTTTTTTAGATATAAATTTACAATGCATAAAATAAAATAAAATTTATAAATAAATAAATTTATAATATATTTAATTTACGTTTTGGCAAAACAACCATTTCTACTTAATCC
>NW_022908454.1:0-212 GCF_012274545.1 Fukomys damarensis | reverse complement strand
ACTATCAGAAATCACAGAAGTAAAATATCCCTTGGACCAGAGATGACATGCAGTGGTACAACTGCTAAAGAAAACCTTTGTCCGAATTGATTTATACCACCTGTTCTTTGTGAGATGTGTTTGAGAAAAATTAAATCATTTCTTTTTTTATATTTTGTTCATAACAACTTCAACAAAGAATCTTTCAGTGTGAATGTGCTGAAATTATTTAG
>NW_022908453.1:0-743 GCF_012274545.1 Fukomys damarensis | reverse complement strand
CTGGAAATGAGCACAGTAGCCCATGTTCCTACGTAGCACTAATTGTTGAAGTCTTGTGAAAACGTCCCCCTTCCACTGTTCTTCCCTTCATTCTTTTCTTTATTGCATTTATCTGGAGCTCTGCCCTTGTGTTTTAATCTGACTGTTTAGTAAAACCCTCAATAAGATCCCTTCGTGCCTGTGAGCATTTGACTCACTTCTTTCCTTTGTTACATTTCTCATTTGTAAGATCTCCAAGCTCATTATTTTTCCAATTTATTTCCACATTAAGTGGAGCTTATTTACAGTAGCTGGAGAATTAACAATGTTTGGAAGACATACAATGCTACCCAATATCTTGTTCACTTCTGACACCGAGTTCAAGTTGGACAGCTCCCTGTGATAACCTTTAGTTTTGACTCTTTGCTAGGGGAACTCATAAAACTCACTGAAAGCTATTTACTTATTATGGTTTATTGCAGGGAAAGGAAACAGTTTAAAATCAGTTAAAGAAAGGAGCTTATAGGAAAATATCAAACAGAACCTTCTTGTCATCACCTTATGGGGTCAGGATGCCAACTTTACTGATAGTGATACATGATAACATGTCTGGAGTACTGCCAGCCACAGAAGCTGTCTGAACCTTGGTGTTTAGTTTTCATTGGGGTTCCATTATGCAGGCAAGATGGATGGATTGATTATGCACATCTTTAATCTCAGTTTCTAGGTTTTCTGATACTGTGTGACCTCAACCTCTCAGCCCA
>NW_022908452.1:0-381 GCF_012274545.1 Fukomys damarensis | reverse complement strand
CAGTGTTGTTTTCATCTGCATCACTCGAATGACCAGTGATGTGGAACATTTTTTCAAATATTTACTTACTGCTTTTACTTCTTCGTCTGAGAAATGTCTATTCATTTCAGATGCCCATTTTTGAATCAGGTTTTTATATTTGGGAGGGCTGATTGGTTTGAGTTCTTTATATATTCTAGATAATAATCCTTTGTCTGAGGAGCAGCTGGTAAAAATTTTTTCCCACATTGTAGGTTGTCTCTTAGTTCTCTTGATGGTTTCTTTTTCAGTACAGAAGTTTTTTAATAAGATGAGATCCCAGTTGTTGATTCTTTCTGATAGTTCCCGTACTACTGAGGATTTGTTCATAAAGTCTTTTCCTATGCCAATGTCTTCCAGAGT
>NW_022908451.1:0-700 GCF_012274545.1 Fukomys damarensis | reverse complement strand
AGGTGACTGATGTCTATGTAGACTTCACCAGACCAAGTGTTACCACTTATCTCATCCCTTGGGGAAGTATGCAAGCCTGGTCATTTCATCTTTATCTTGAGGCCTGGCCTCCAACTGATGCGACTCTGGTCACAGTTGTGATGTGTTTTCGTCTTTTGTACTGATGCTGTGGAGGGTCCAGCCCTATCCCACCATCTACAATATTTTTACCTGACGTAGCTGTCTGTAATAATGAGGCTGGCAGACCAACAATTGGAGTTAGGAAGGTCTATAGCCCACAAATAAGTGAGGACAGAAAACAACCCAACCCAAGCACCTTGCTCTGCTTTGTTCACTGGCACCACCGTCTTGCAAGCATGTGCTGATCACATGAGAAAAGCAAGAAATTAAGTAGCAAAGAGAAAGCAACTAGAAAGCAGAGATAGATTTGGGGAAATCTCAGTGTGCAGGAAAGAGGCAAGAAAATCAAGACCCAACAATGAGAATGAAAGCCAGTAAAGACACTAAGTTTTCACTTGCTACCTCCCAGAACTAGGAATGAATCTCAGGGAAATAAAGCCATTTAAAGCTGAAATGACCTTGAACTGACTCTCTCGTTGATTGAGTTGAGCTGATTGCCTCACACTTTGACCCTTTCTTTGCCAGCATGTAGGATGTATGTGCTCTAAAGAAAGAAAACAGGCCACACATAACCTTTTTA
>NW_022908450.1:0-1030 GCF_012274545.1 Fukomys damarensis | reverse complement strand
ACTTGTTTCTTTAAACAGGAGCCAGGAGACTGTCCTGAATGGATGGGCATGACAACCAGGGCCCAGCCTCTTGCTGCTGTCTCCACAGTTTCCACAATCCACTCCTCCCTAGCAACAGTGACAGCAGTTCCGGACTGCTAACTCATCAGCATTATGACAGCTGAGCTTTGTCATGGCCCTAGCACTAACTGTGCACTCTGACACTCTGCCAGCCTCTGTGGACACTGAATTGATATCTTTGCCTTCCAACTCTGCCTCACTGACTCTGACCCTACTTCTCCCAATATATATCCTCAATATCTAGTTCCTCACTCAAAATTCCAGACATCCCCATCTCATAGGTACATTGAGGGAACACGACACATTGAACAGAACAATGGCCTTAGCTCAATAGGTGGAATAAACAGAAGTAGCATAGACTGCCTGGCTTGCCCTGACAAATGTCTCTGAATTGGATATACTCGTAAGGGAAATAAATAAATCACACATGTGCAAATACAGAATAGTTTCTCTGGTGTGTGTAAACTATACTACTCCATAAAATCTTAATGAGAAAATTTAGAATGTGAAATAGAAAAATTTTCAGGTGTAGGGATATTGGGAAGTTTAGGGCAGAGAACAGGAGGGGAAGGAAAGAAAACAGGAGAAAATGAGAAACTGGAAATAAAAATGTTTGGAAATGGCGAGGGGAGTAGGGAGTGAAGGGAGGGAAGGGCAATGGTAAAAAGGAGGAACAAGACCTGATATGTAAAGGTACAAGATCCCAACAAGGAATGTGACTGTACTGCATACACTACAATGTACCAATATACCCAGTGAGGAAAAAAAAATAAAAGAAATCCCTGAACTCCAGCATTCAGATATGTGGCTCTTTCACTCGGGGCAAATGACCATTCATGTGGGGTCCTACAATCAACTTTGCAGAAGCAGGGCCACCTGAGGAAGACAAGGAAAATTGTGGCTGAATCCCTCACCTGGCATATACTGTACTGCTCAGGTTGGTCATAGGAACTGCAGAAGGGCCTTCTAG
>NW_022908449.1:0-202 GCF_012274545.1 Fukomys damarensis | reverse complement strand
TTTTTTTTTTGAGGTATGCTTTATCTTAAAAGATCTTTTAAGAAATAGATATCAGTTATTTCCAGTTCCAGGTTAATGAGAAGATTCAGCTTTCTTATATCCAAGAATGAATTTGGATTTTTTTCCTCATTGAGTGTACTGGTACATTTTAGGGATACAGTACAGTTACATTCACCATTGGGATCTTGTACCTTTACATGAC
>NW_022908448.1:0-237 GCF_012274545.1 Fukomys damarensis | reverse complement strand
TAAGGGGTAGAAAAGAACACTCAACCTGTCACTACCTGGACAGCCCTGCTTTGTGTTGCCTTACTTGTAATAATAAATTTTTTAAAAGTTTAAAAAGAAGCGAATTCAGAAGAAAACCAAAAGATATTTGAACTGGACAAAGCCCTCTAGGCAATAACCTAACAGAATACAAAGGGTGAGAGAGAGGGATCCTAGAAGGAAAGAGCTTTCCAGGAGAAGCAGTGGGGATGCTTTATT
>NW_022908447.1:0-231 GCF_012274545.1 Fukomys damarensis | reverse complement strand
TAGCTGCTAACATCTGGCTTTTCAGAAAGTTCGGGATGAGGTCCCTCCTTCACATGTGAGGGGACATGCGCACATGTGAACACACACACACACACACGCCCCACAGAGTTAAGGTCTCTGGTATCTTTGGTACTGCTAAGAGTTCAGTTGGTGGCTCTCAAAGTTAACTGCGTGTCAAAGTCAACAGGGAAAGGCACAGAGTGCTGGGCGCGGCCCCAGGATGTCTGATGC
>NW_022908446.1:0-200 GCF_012274545.1 Fukomys damarensis | reverse complement strand
GGAGAAGTACTTCTGTCCCGTCCTCCCTCGTGATTGTTAGCAGGAAATGAGATCTTAGGCAGCATGGTACTGAACTCTCCTGGGGCAGCTGCAGCTGTCGGTCACTCTACTCTCAGCAGCTGGTGGTCTTAGCGGCGCATTTTCAAGGCCACTGACTTGTTCCTGAGCAGAATTATGCTTGTCGGGGTAATTAATCGTGA
>NW_022908445.1:0-208 GCF_012274545.1 Fukomys damarensis | reverse complement strand
AGTCAGAGAAGGAAAGTTGCTCAGAAGATTAAGGGGGATTCTGACTAAACTGACCTAACATCAATCTAGCTGAACACAGCCAAGGTGGTCACGCGAGCCTCCGCCAGGATGGTGGAAGTTGAGGAACCCAGTCAGACACCAACAGTGACTGATGTTAAGGAAGAAGGATTCTTGCTAAACCAAGTCAGCAGAGTTCTCCATTAAATCT
>NW_022908444.1:0-215 GCF_012274545.1 Fukomys damarensis | reverse complement strand
CAGTAGTGCCACTGCCTGCTTCACAAGCAGAAGGTCCTGAGTTCAATCCCCAGTACAAAAAAAAATATATATATATATATGTATGTATAGCTATATAGATATATATATATAAAACCACTCATATAGTCTAGTTAATAATTCAATTAACTTGATGTCTACTTTAAAATACTATCCATATTTATGAACTAATTAAATAGCTCAGTGAAATTATAAAT
>NW_022908443.1:0-218 GCF_012274545.1 Fukomys damarensis | reverse complement strand
CAAGATACAGGGTGGCCTTCCAAACAAGACCTCATATGGGGAGAACCCAGTATGACTTGGGGTGTTTCTTATTTTAAAGAAGGCCAAAGGGAGCCAATCAACTCATAACCTGGTGTTATTTGACAATATTTATCTTAACGTTTAAGATAACTTAACATTTTTTATCCTTACAAGAACTCTGAGGTCAATAAGCAGTATAACAGTTTAGCTAGATCTTA
>NW_022908442.1:0-279 GCF_012274545.1 Fukomys damarensis | reverse complement strand
CAAATGGGGTTGGCAGCAAGGAGTATCACAGAACATACAAAGTGCATTTCTAGAAGAAAGAGGGGCCAGTATTGCCAGGTGTCACTGCAGTGTGCCTCTGAGAGGGAGATGTCCCCAGAGGGCAGTGAGTTCACTTGTGACGTTGGCCGGCGTGTTTAAGGGTTGGAGGGTGGTAGGGGAAGCAGGTTAGAAAAAAGTAAATTGAGGCCTGAGGAAGTGAACATAAACATTTGAACTATTTTTAAAGAGTTTACCTTTGAGGATGAGGATATAGAATTA
>NW_022908441.1:0-322 GCF_012274545.1 Fukomys damarensis | reverse complement strand
TTTTGCATGATGCATCGCTGGTGGTATCAATGCATGGCTATGCCCTGTGGATTGTTTTACAGGTTTCTGTCCAAAGTGAGGTTTTCTCACTGATTTGATAACCATATCTTTTCATATGGCTGTACGCATGCTGTGGAGAGCATGAGCACTCTGCATGAATAATTCTTCCTAAACAGTCTGCTTGATGTTGCCTGGGATGAGAATGAACTCACTTCCTGCTTATCTGCAGCTCCAAGTTGCACTGGAAGGAGGACAACATCAGGGGGTTTTCACAATGCATCTAACAGGTACTAAATGTTTCACTCTTAGTTGCAAACTGTAC
>NW_022908440.1:0-213 GCF_012274545.1 Fukomys damarensis | reverse complement strand
AAAACTGTAAACATTTGATCAATGAGGCAAGTTCAAAAACTGTGGTGAGGCCTGCGATCACCCGGCAGCGTGCGCGCGAGCTCCCGGCCTGCGCAGGAGCCCTTGGCCTGCGCGACAACAGACCAGGAAGGCCCCAAAGACCCCAGAGGAGATTTTTTTCAGCTGCCTGCCTGCCTGCCTGCCTGCGATCACCCGGCGGCGTGCACGCGAGCT
>NW_022908439.1:0-308 GCF_012274545.1 Fukomys damarensis | reverse complement strand
CCGCTTAGCCGTTTAAAGCGAAAGAGGTCAGTTTCATGAATATGAAGTACTCCACAGAGAAAGCTGCTGCAACACTTTGACTTTACCAGCGAAGTCCAACTCTTATGTGGAATGCAACTGTTTTCCTTTTTGTTTGTAGGTGTCTGCCTGGCAGAGATTGAAACACTGTTGTGAGGCACTTTTAGAAGAGAAGCCCTTCAGGCCTAAGAGAGTGCCGAGCAGCTCTGAGTGCACACAAGATTCCCGAACTCTGTATATTTGAGGATAGGTTCACTTTGACGTTAGAAACCAAATGCACTTTGCAGAGG
>NW_022908438.1:0-441 GCF_012274545.1 Fukomys damarensis | reverse complement strand
TTTTTTTTTATTTATGGGCTTGCTGAAGCAAATATGGCCATGAGTATTACATGGTCCTTGTGTTCTTAAATTAGATGTACAGTATGAATCCAGACTCCTACCATATGATCTATTTCCTTATTGAACTCAAACACAACAATATGTGCTTCATCCATTCATCAATGTTTCCCCTCTACCTCCACTCTTAAACTACCTCAAGCAGGACAAAAACTGGAGAAAAAACCCAGGTGACTCACAGACCTTGTGCTAACCAGTGCTAATAGGAATTTCTCATCCATTGCTCCTTAAAGAAAATAGCCAAGAAAATGAGATAATCAGAGTTTATTTTGGTTGTTTCTAGCTTGAGACTCTAGTAACAAGGAGAGACAAGGTTAATTACCTTTAGGCCATAATATGGAATATTGATGTGCTGAAGCCATGAGAACTGAGATCCAGTGGTTC
>NW_022908437.1:0-202 GCF_012274545.1 Fukomys damarensis | reverse complement strand
GAAAAGAAAGTGTTGGACTCAGTCTAGGATCTAATTGTGTTTCATATTCCCTCAGATGCCCACTGTGTGCTCCCCTGGGCTGGGACCTGTGATGAAATCTCCGTACACACTTTCACCAGCTTGCTGCAAGGGTCGGGTAATTGTTGAATGGCTGAAAAATAGGACTGTGCTACTAGTTGGAGCCTTCGGTGTCAAGAAGGGG
>NW_022908436.1:0-308 GCF_012274545.1 Fukomys damarensis | reverse complement strand
AGTTCCCTTGGAGTGGGAGAGAGCAGTAAGATTGGAAAGAGGTTATGAATAAATTTTGCTAAAGCAGAATCTCATAAATGGGACCCTGTTATGATATTCGATGGGGCTGTTTGTTAAAAAGCACGTTTCTAAGCCTCACTCCAGACCTGATCTACTGAGTTAAATCTGCAGGTCCAGGAATCTGCATTTCTAACAAGCTGTGAAAGGGTGCTTCTGCACTCTGATATTTGATCAACAGAGCTAAAGGATTATTCAACAAGGCTCAGAACCACAGAGCGGTTTTTTGGAATTCTGTAGAAGTTAAAGCT
>NW_022908435.1:0-234 GCF_012274545.1 Fukomys damarensis | reverse complement strand
CCACACGGGCATCGGGACAGCTGGTGCTGGGACCCTAAAAATAGCCACCATTGCTGAGGCTCACTCAGCATGGTGTTAAGTGTTCTCAAGCCACTGGCAGGGACAGGCAAAGGCTTCTTGGGCGCCAGGCGAGGGGGTGGAATCCATTGCCTGGGGGCCCAGCTGATGTCTCCTGAGCACTTCTGTGTCCCCTGTTGTCCCTGTGGTCCAGGAGCATAGCGGCTCCTGGGTGAG
>NW_022908434.1:0-930 GCF_012274545.1 Fukomys damarensis | reverse complement strand
TAAAGGTTATCACAATGGGAATATTTTTGGCAGAAGAAAAAAGAAAATTCAGAAAGTCTTATATCATTATTCCACGGCATGGCAATAGGCAGAGTAGATACTCAATAATACTTGTTGAAAGAATGATTGAATTTTGTGGTTTAAATGGAAACTTCAGAATAAATTCATGTTAGGAAAGCAGTTCACAGTCAGAATTAAGTTCACCCCTTACAAAGTAGTGCAAATAAAGTAACTGTGTCCCCACCCCTGGAAGAAGAACATGAATTTTCATGTCCAACTTTCAGAACTGGACTGGAGAAGTGTTTTGGAAACGATGATAAGAACATCGCTTTAACATGTTGTGATGTTGGATTCACACTGAAATTCTGTAATGCTTTCTATTAATAAATATATACCAGAGGGACACTGTGTGCTAAGCCATGTGTGAAAGGCTACATAACTTCGCAGGAATGACTATGAGGCACTTCATACTTCATTGCCAGTAAAAGGTATAAATACAAGTTCTGTGAGAGCAGAGGAGGAGGCAATCACTGTGGGATGGGAAAGCATGCAAAGGCTTTCTGGAAGATTAGAGAATTTGACTTCTCCCAAGACTCTGTCCTATTAACTTTTTACTTATATAACATACATCATGTAAACATGAAAAATCCAAATCAATCACTCCATGCCTCAGAATTTCATCTGCCTTTTCACAAATCAGGAAATAGACTAGATATGTAGTTTGGTGCCCCCCAAATAAAGATACAGCTTAATGAATAAATAAAAGAAAGCCACATGTGTAATTGTAATAACATGAAAGAAAATGGGCAATGCCCTAGAGACTGTCTCCTTCCAAGCAATGCAACCTCCCTCTGTTCATCAGATAACCACTGTCCTGCATTTTATGCCAAATATTTTCTTACCTTGCTTTTCTTTTTAGCTTTGTACACT
>NW_022908433.1:0-812 GCF_012274545.1 Fukomys damarensis | reverse complement strand
AAGGGTTGAGCAATGGAGATAAAATGGTGTAAAATATGGCCACCATTTTGTCAAAGGAGAAGGTAGAGGGAGGTCGAGCATATGTAAATATGCAGGGGACAAAGAACAAAACCACAACAGCAACGTGGGACCCACAGGTGGACAGAGCCTTCCCTCTCCCTTTAGAACTGTGCTTCCTCAGGGAGAACAAGATGACACCATAGGACACAAGCAACAGGGAGAAGATTATAATGCAGATAGACCCGCTGTTGGCAACCACCAGAAGGCCAAAGATGTGTGTGTCAGTGCAGGCAAGCTTCAGTAATGGGAATAAGTCACACAGGAAATGGTCAATGACATTGGGGCCACAAAAGGGGAGCTGGAAAGTGAAGAGAATTTGGATGATGGAGTGCAGGAAGCCCCCGGTCCAGGCTACGCCCACCAGTACATAGCAGAGCCTCCTGTTCATGATGGAGGAGTAGTGCAAGGGCTTGCAAATGGCCACGTAGCGGTCATAGGCCATGGCTGTGAGGACAATAACCTCTGCTCCAGCAAGGAAGTGTTCAGCAAACAGCTGCATCATGCAGCCTTCAAAGGAGATGGTTTTCCTCTCATGGAACAGGTCCACAATCATCTTCGGTGTGATGACAGAGGAGAAGCAGGCATCCAGCAAGGACAGGAAGACCATGAAGAAGTACATGGGGGAGCCCAGCAGAGCAGGACTGTGGACAATGGTCACCACGATCAGCATGTTGCCCCCCATAGTTGTTATGTAGACCAACAAAAACACCACAAATACCATTTTCTGAACTGTTGGATTCTGTGAAAGTCCC
>NW_022908432.1:0-252 GCF_012274545.1 Fukomys damarensis | reverse complement strand
GATACACTTAGTCCGGGTCATCGGAACAATGGCTCTGCCAGCCGCCTTCACGCGCAGTACCTGCCCGGCCGGAACCACAGGGAGGGGGTGGGGTGGCCCGGAGGAGGTACATTGCGGGCCCCTGGAGGTGCGTGAACCTGTGCTTTTCGGGACAGAAAGCACAGTAAGGGCCCCTGAAGATGCCGGGGCAGTGGTGAACTGAGCCCGAGATGCTGCCAGGCCTGTTCGGCAGTGTGGCCCAGGGTCCCTCCG
>NW_022908431.1:0-211 GCF_012274545.1 Fukomys damarensis | reverse complement strand
CTGTTTTAATGCATAGTGGTCTATCTATATTTTATACCAGAGAACGGCAGAGTCTTAGTATATGATCTGTACTTGTGAATGAAGTGAAGAAGTCTCTGAGATGCTGTAGTTGCCATTGGGGGGAACTAAAATGTGACAGACAGCTTGTTGTACACAGCAGTTACGTCTAACTACGTCGAGTAGGCTTTGAACAGAAGCCACAAGTTTTTTT
>NW_022908430.1:0-14111 GCF_012274545.1 Fukomys damarensis | reverse complement strand
TTATTATTTATTATTATTGCAATGGCTAAGCCAGTCCACATTTTGCCAACAATGTAGAAGGTTCCCTTCCCTTTTCTCTACACTCTCTCCAACATTTCTTTTCTCTTTCATTTTTGACAATAGCCATGGTAACACTTCTGAGATGATGTTCATTATGGCTTTGATTTTCATCTCCTGACACCAGGGGTCTCGTTATACACCTGTCATACATTTTCATGCCTCCCTTGGAGAGGTGTCCATTCAGATCCTTTGCCCACTTTTAGTCAGATTATTTTTCACATTAAATTATGTGAGTCCCTTACACATTCAGTTTGTGGGAAGTGTTGTTTTAAGCATCTTTATTTTTGGAAAATGTTAAATGTATTGCAAAGTAGAATAAAAAAAGATGATGAACTCCAATCCACCAGAACCCAACTTCAGCAAGTCTCAGTTTGTACTGCGCCTTACCTTTTGTATATTCCCACCAATGTTCTTAATTCAACTGGTAATTCAAAAGCAATCTTGAATATAAAATGGCATCATTTCTAAAAACTTGGACATGTGCCTATAAGATAGCTCCTTTTTTAATAAAGAGCATGTTACACTTAAAATTACTCCTACAATTCAATAGCTAATACAAAATTTATTTTATATATATTGCGTCCATTTAAATATGTATCTCCCTAGGTGGGAATAGATTTTTTAATATTTTTATATCACGGTACACATAAGAGTAAATTAAATGGAAGAGTAAATTAAATGCTGCTTGCTTCTCCATAAAAATCTTCCACGTGGACATATTCCTAGCAGTTTTCAGGCTAAGTACGTGAGAGGTGGGAGGATAGGAGTTGTACCTTTGGATAATGAACAGTCGCAGGAGCTGCTTGCCCCAGAGCAATGGGTCTGACATCTGTCCATGACACTGAATTACGTATTTCTGTTACAGAAAACTGTTCTCTCTTTACACCCTCAAGTTTCTCTTTCCTGGCATCAGCTGTCTTTTAATGGCCTCAGCTTGTTCGTTATCCATTTATGAACGAAAGCCTCTGTCACACAGCAAACAAGGAAGGATGTTCTGCTCTGTGCTGTTTCTCCGTAGCCTCACTGACTGGGAAAAGGAAGAGCAGAGGCTGTACAAACGGCAGCACTGACCAAAGGTGTCCCTGTCGGGCAGGAGCTCTCGAATGTGGCTTCAGATTAGAGTTCATACAAGCTCAGAGATCTTGACTCCTTGACCACCACCTCTAGGAATTACATCAGAGTCTTTGTGGGTTTATCCTAGATATTAGGATTTTTCCAAACTCGGCAGATTAATCTAAGATGCAGCCAAAGTCACGAGCCAGTCTTCTTGCTTCTGAAGCCCAGGGGTAGGCGTGGAGACAACCTGCAATGACCCCAGTTTCTATGGCTGGACAGTTATCGTTATTCCTGCTGCGAACCTAGTGAGCCGATCTTGTGTAACCCTGAGCATAAATCTCCCTACTGTCCTGCCTGTAATCACCTCACGATCATTCCTTCCTGGCCAGATATCCAATTTTAAGCACAGCAGTCTTGCTTTTTATCAAAATTGAGAGAAAAGCCGGTGCTGTGAGTAGTTGTGTTTGGAAACTGTGGTCACTGGCATGTTCCCTTCTCCCGGGCTTTCTAGGTATTGTCATGGAGGGGGCCGCCCTGCAGAAATCTTTACACACTTTCTTGGTATTTGGCTTAGGCTGTTAGGTTACTAGACGCAAATACCACTTAGTAAGTCTCTTAAACAAGAGAAATTCACTTTGCCCCACACCTGGAGGCCAGGAGTTTGAGGTGACACACTGAGCAGATGCGGTCTCTCCTGACGTCTCTCCAGGGTGTGAGAAGGCTGCCTTCTCCCTGTGTCCCCACAGGGCCTCCTCTGTGTTCACCCTTGTACGGCGAGGACCTGAGCCCGACCGGGTTAGAGTCCCACCCTTAAAGCTTCATTTCACCTAATCGCCTTAATGAAGTTTCTGGGTGCACAGAAAAGCATCTTGAGGCTTAGGACTTTACCATGCAAGGGCGGGTACAGCTCAGATCATAACGATGCTTTTAATTTTAGGGCCCTGGCAATATCTACAGTGAACCTTGATTCCCTGGGCTAAAATCTCTGCTGAATTCACACCATTCATTCTCTTCATCACCGGAATAATCATTTTCGTTCCTCATCTTCTTCCCTTCCCCGTCTGTCCTCTTTCTCTTCTTTTTCTCCTTTCTCTCCTCTAATTCCCCTCTCTCTTCTTCCTGATTCCCCATCTTTCTTTTTTATTTCACTTCTTCCTCATCCTTTCCTGCCCCTTAGAATTCCTCAAAAATTTCTTGTCAGTGATTGGCCTTTGCATAAACAGGTAACAATATAATCATTATCTGTTGTTGTGTTTGTGAGTGAAAGAGTATACATGTGTGTGCGTGTGTGTGTGCGTGCGCGTGTGTGTGAATAAGAGCGGAATGCATTCCAGAACGACGGCCTTGTAAGTGTGTGGAAGGACCAACCAAATTCCAAGTCTGTCCTAGCCCAACCTTCACAAGCAAAAGAATACGGGAGTCTCCCTGCTGTTTCTTAGCAACAAAGTGCTTGCTGGAAGCTAGGATGAAACTGAGATGAAGTGGTCCCGAATAGGAAGTTGGAGGCAATCCACCCAGAGCTGTACGTAAGAAAGGGACTCACTACCCTGATGTCCAGAGTCAGTTCGGGCTTTGGTGCTCATTTTTCAGGTTTACAGAAATGATTTGTGTCTGTGGTCCTCGTTTGTAAAACAGGAATGGCAGTATGTGTCCTATCTGCCTTGCTGGAAGTACAGTTATCATCTGCCTAAACGAAAGAACACGGCCAAGCTAGTATCAAGTTAGACACATTGAACACTTTATACCTTACTTAAATCAACGTTATGCAGGAGGACATTATGATCACGAGGGGTATTTTTGACGTTGTGTGCTGAATACACAACTGCACAACAGTAAGTATGTGACTCACACCAGGTGGCCTATTCCATTCCAATATTTTATAAACATCAAGCTAACTCATATCTTTGTTTCTCAGTACTGTGTGTGGTATTTAAGAGGCACTAAGGAAATGCTTGTTATATTAATTAATCAAAAACATTGTGCTGTTAACACATATAGAATGAAGAGGTCCAAGTGGCAGGCGCCCAGTGAGAGTACTTAACAACCGTGATTTCATCTTAATTTAAATGCTAGAGGGAACATAAAAATTGCACAGTATGTACTTTCTGTCCAATTGGAGCTAACTGCTCAACTGGGGAGATGGCCAATTGATTAATCATTTAAAAAAACGCAGTAAGGAAGGGAAATAGAGAGCAGTCTGGTGCATCATGCCTTCATTAATTCATGCCCCACAGATGTCCCTTTTGCCATTTGATCTCATACAAAGTAAGTATAAACCCCATGCGTGGGCAGAGGAGAGAGCAGACTGGCATTTGCAGATCCTCTCTATGGTCTCCACAATGTCTCCAAAAGGGCTCATAAATATGCCTGTGATGGGCTTTGAGAATCCTCCTTATGTATCTGATTCTGCATCCTGGTAACAAGTGCAAAGACCCACAAATACAGCTTTAATTAACAGCAATGTTACGATGCTTAGAAACAGATCATTGGCTCTTTGAATGTGTCGGCCTTCTTTGTTTTTCTCACAGGGTCAACATTAATTAATGTCTTTACGATTTATTTAGCAGCTCATTGTCTCAGAGATGGCCAAACAAGTTCACTGAGCCGTATGCGTGGACCAAGGGTGATATAATCAGGCTGCTTTGAAGAGGGCTCTCTGTAAAAATATACTGTCTCAAGCAGTGATTAACAGGGAGAAAAATAAAGCAGCCTGCCAGAATGTTCTCTGCCTTTATCTGTGGACAACATACTTGTGTGTCACACTGAGGAATGAATCAGACTCAAAGCCATTCATGTGGTCCTGAATGAACTTCCACAAACTATCAGAGGTCACAAGAGAAAAGGCGTACTCCCACTGACGGTTGTTAATTATTCAGTTAAAAAGTATCATGTGTCACGTGTTATGTTTTTTTAAAACAGTGAATGTAATTTTAAGCATTGAGTCTATCTGCTGCTCATATAGGCCTATAACAGTTTTGTACCATTGATAATATCAGACTGCGAATACTGCTCATTTTACAGTGCTTTCTAGGGTAAGGGAAAGGTGGAATCTAAGGAGCCCCCATTTGTATTTACATGTTATTGTCTCAATTGAGCAGCAAAAATGAAAACTGGCTTACTTGTCAAGGAAAACAGTGGGTTTAACCTCTTAAATTACTGTAACAGTAAGGAAACAAAAAAAGTCACATTCCACCCAAATGTATATTCATTATTATAATGCTGACTGTAATGAAGCCATTAGTAAATTTTATAAATTTCGATATATCTCCAGACTGGAATATTATGCTACAATTAAAATCACGCCATTAAAAAATACTGCACAACACATAAAGTTATTTGAACTATATTCTAAAATTACTCAATCAAAAAACCTACTTTTATTTGAAAACAGGTACATTAAAAAAGAACAACTACATACAAACAGCTCACATCACTACTAGAATTAGAGTATTCTAAAAACATTAGAAAAAGGTGCATTGCTCAGTAATGCAAACTGATAAAAGGAAATATTGGTGCAGAAATACATAATGAGTGAGAAAATATCATTTAGACTTTCAAAGTGGAAAATCATAAAAATTTCCAGCAGATTCAGCACACAAACATATAATTGGCTATCAATGGGGTTGGGAATTTAGCTCAGGGGTACCGCCGCCTGCCTCGCCAGCACAAGGTCCCCAGTTCGATCACGGGTGCCAAAAAAAAGGCTATCATGTATGGTGTATGCTAGGTTGTCTTTTAAAGTGAAAGCTCCTTTTTATTTACTTTTATTATTTAATTTTGGATTTACTGACCTTCTCAACTCCAACTCTGTCACCCACCCAAGTTACCTGTTAATAAACACACATGGATCCTTTCCTTCACACTTGTCATTCGTGGGACTGTCTACAGATTGGTACCTATCTACCAATATGGGCCTGTTGTTTGCTTTGGAAACACCTGATCATCCTATATTATCATATTGCATATTGTTTCACACCTTAGATGATATCTTTTGGAAATCCCTACAAACTAATTGCGTAACACTAAACCCTCTTATCAGTAGGGGCAGAACATTCATTGCACGTTGTGTATGTTACACAGGACCTTTACTTCTAGGCCCTTTTAGGTTCTCAGCAGGGTGTGACCTGCCTCTCCCCTCCCTTGCCAGGAGACAGCTGGGGACTTCCAAAGGTACTTTGATTTGTTATGATTACCTAGAGAGATGGGTGCTTCTAGCATCTTGTTGGTAGAGGCCAGGAATTCTGCTGAACATCTTACAGTACATATGATAATCTCTCGACAATATATTTAACTACCCAGGTGTCTGACACCTCTCACAGGGACGGCTGACCTACCTCTGTGGCTGGCTGTGGGCGTCACTCTTTCCTTAGGTAAACACATGGCTCCCACCCTCACTTCCCTCCTTCCTGTCTTCTTGAAAATGACATCTTCTCACTGGCCTATTCCAGCCAAACCATTTCATTGTAGCCTTCCTTAATATGCAGGCACAGACTGCCGCAGGCCTTCCCGATCCTACTCTGCTCTTTTCTTTTTCCCTCTCAGCTTCTAACAAGCCACAGAATTTATTCATTATATATGCACCCGTTATCCTTTATCTTATCTGAGAATGTAAGCTCCACTGTGGCAGGATTTTTGTCTGTGTTATTCACTGCTACATCAGGCCTTAGAAAGTACCTGTGGCATTAGATAAAGCGATGATCAAACAAACACGAATACTCGATGAGCACTCACTCATTTCTCCATATTTAGATTACAATGTTATAGTAAATATCCTAACATACAAGGTAGCAGATGTGTATTCTTATACATCAATGTGCACACATAAATTGGGTTCAGCTCTTGGGGTTTTGGAAGACAGAATGTGCCTCTCAATGACACTTATTTTCATTTCTATTTTCCTGTAAGAGCTTTACTTCTCTGTTTGTTACACGTCAGCCTTTACTCCACCTGTAATTCTATATAATACAGACACGGGGTTTACTTTCAAATCCTTCTTGATAAGTAACCAGATATGACATCACCATATTAAATAATACATAGTTCCCATTGCATTAAAATACTCATATTTCTCGTATATTAAATCTTCCTAATTACTGGATTCAAGTGCTAGATTGTCTATCCCATTCGACCTCTAATCCAGTATACAATAACTTAATGGTTTTATAAGGAATTTAAAAAGACACTAGGAAAGGAAAAGAAATACAAGCAGGTTGAAAAAGTATTCAATTTAACGATGAATTAGAGAAAAACTAACACAAGGACAGATATCTATAGTAGATAAATATAAATGTATTTGAAGTTCAGGACACAGTTAATCTACCTAGCATACACAAATAACAAAATTAATGCTCTCCTACACTAAGTGGATGCACATTGAGGCCATACTCCTACGTGACATTAATAAGACATGCATGTGTAAATACTGAATAGTTTCTCTGGTGTAAAAGCCTAAAAGTGTAAATAAGGATCAAAATGTACAATTGATATTGTGTAGTAGGAAAAAAAAAAAGCTCTAAAAAAGTAGAGGAAGTGGGAGGGCTGGGGAAAGGGTAAAAAAGGGAAAAGAAAAATATAAGAAAAGGAAAAAACATGGAAACAAAGTCTTTATAAGCAAGGAAGGGTGGAGGGGGTGAAGGGAGGGCTGGGGATTGGGGAAAATAAGAACAAAGATGAGTCATGTAAAGGTACAAGATCCCAATGATGAATGTAACTGTACTGTCTAACATGTACAATAAACTTAATAAAAATATTTTTAAAAATTAATGCCCTCTTTTCATTAGTTAAATAATGACCAAGCCAGTCTTGCATAATTTCTTCAGCAAACGAAGTTGCATTCCATATGATCTTGTTCTTTTCCATGCTGCTTATCCTTCAGTTGTTTTGAGGAATATTGCATTAGTCATGCATCTCCAGGGAAACAGAAACAACAGGATGTGTATACACACAGGAAGATTTATTACAGGGAATTGGCTCACACAGTTATGAAGACAGGTACATCCAAAATCTATAGAGGAGGCCCAGGAAAATTTATGGCATAGAAGAATTTTAAAGAAAGGCTACTGAGAAAATCCTTCCTTCAGGGAAAGCTGCTCTTTCTTGCTCTATTAAGACCTTTAACCAAAAGGAGGCCATAACACAGAGGGCAATCTGCTTTACTCAAAGTTCAACAATTTAAATGTGAACCTCATCTAAAAACACCCTTCAGACGGACACATAAAATTAAGTACCACATATCTCAAGCTATCTTTTAATCCTTAAGACATGCTATATTTTTATCCCCCACGAAACACTTCAGTACCTTAAGAACTCTAAGAAGAGTGTTCTCTATAACTTGTAGGTAAAAGCAAGATTACAAACTCATTTCTGCATGGGATATTTGGATAATAACAATGTTAAACACTGCATTCCTCTCAAATCACAAGGCAGGAAGCAAAACCTAGGAAGATGTTGATGTTCAGTCAGTTCATTACCTCTGACCTTTTCCATGTTGGCTTCTACACTTCAGAGTGATCAGCTGAATGGCCACTGTGACAGAAAGACTTACACTGCCAACTGGACACGTCTGTCTACTGCATCTATAAATGTGGATACCATCCCTGCTCGCCAGTCCTAGTTGGGAACCTTAATGACACCTTTATGGTAAGTTAATACAACCTGTGGTCTTTTAAATTATCAGGCTTCTGTGAAACAATGTCAGCTCTGTGTTTATTTAATAGTTCAGGGATCAAAACTGAAGAAACTCGCCTTCTTTCCAAGAAGTTTTAACCCCAGAGAGACACAGGTGGGCCCGCGGACATGTACACGGTTATGGCAGGTATACAGCCGTGCAGAGTGCTTGGGGTGGGCATTGCTACTAATCTTACCTGGGGTGTGATCAGAGTCTGTGCCTGATGCTCCAGCAGGAATTTGGCTGCCAATGGCCCAATCCAAGTCATCCTCAGAGTCCTGTGTAAGACTGCAGGCGGTGGTCCAGTTTCCTGAAGCTGGGTCAAAACTGCAGCTCCCTGGGATGCTTGTGTAATGTCCTAGTAAAGTGAAAATGTTCATGGAAGTTTCTGGACATATCTATCACACTTCACAAGACACCATATTTTTGATGATTTATCTTTAGCATGTGAGTATTTTAATTGTCCATTTAGTCAGCCAAAATATTTGCACACACTGTAATATTAGCAGTAGGCAGCAACTTTTTAATGAAAGGACTGAGAGGCAGTGCATGAATAATGTAATTTGCACATCAAGAATTATCTGGATTGATTAATAACATTTAGAGGTGATTGATAAAACTGGGCCTATATGTGAAATAAACAACATGTGATGGCAATACAAATAATTCAAGTAAATGAACAGTTTCTGCTGTGTTTCAATACAGTCTTTCATTTCACTCTGATGTTTAAACAGTGCCTACCTTCAGAGGGGCAAAGTCACTTACTAAAGAAACCGCTACGTTGGGAAAAGTGTAGGACACACATCCTTTCAGGTACTATACTAGTCATGCTTCAGAACTAGTCACTAAATAATGAAAAAGATTCTCTTCCAAAAACATAGATTGATATTTCATTAAAAATTAAATTGTTCACAATGAGAAAATTTAATGAATAACCGCATGTCTATCTCTAGAAGTCTGTGAAAACTTGCATAATAATACCATGATAGCTAGGCTTTCATTTGTCTATTTCTTTTCTGTTTGTTTTTTTTTTGACAAAGAAGTTATTATTTTTTAGCACTCACTGTAAAATCTGACTGTGTTCTACAGACAGAAGGAATTATTGGGCCATTTAATCACTATGAATCAATTGAAATTGTCACTGACTTCTCTTTTCTTCTTACAAAGATGAAGTTTGTATTTTAAAAATTTCCTCTAAGGCATAACTTTTCTCAACATAAAAAATGTTAGCCTATAAAATTTTAATAAGAAAACATAAAAATTTCTATTAAATGGACACTGAACATATCATAGCACTTTCATTTTTTTACAAAGTTTTCTGGATCCATAAGAGGATTTTCATAAAATATCAACATTTTATTAAGCATTGTTTCATTATTAAACTTGAGAAATAAAAATACTTTTAATCCCGTACAGTTTTTCATTCCATGTCAGTATATAAATCATTGAGTTTTATACGCTTAGGTATGGGCTCCATACACCCTTTTCTTCATGTCATGCTAGCATTCTACTTATGGAGAATGTGTTTATGTTATATATAAAATGAGAATTCAGTTCTCCTGCTGTTTAGCGAACATAGTTGCAAACATTCGAAACCCTCCAATGTACACACCAGAATGCCATTATGCGTTCTCTAAAACGACATCACAAATAAGTGCTGTGCCACTGTATTTCTGTGTAATTGAGTTTCTGACATATAAATCCTACAATAATTATTCTACTCCCTTCTCCATTCTTGGACTCCCTGTCCTCCTGTCCCACGTCATTTAACATGTGCCTTTGAAGACTCTGAGGGTACCCATATCATCACATTAACTTATATTTTATTACCTGTATCTCAGAATGCATCACCTTTCCTATCCTTTTTAAGGCTAATCTCAATGTACTATCTCAATCCTTTATCACAATTGTATTATTCATATTTCAGCTTCATTTCCTTCAAGGTTACACAACTTTTTCATGCCTTTCAATCTTACATTTTCTACTAACTTCACTCTTACAAGCTGCCCCTCTTCAATGCTTAAAAATATATTTATTTGCTCACATTTTTCACTGTATACATCCTCTCTCATGCTGTCCCATGGTCTTTCTCACTTTTACGCAAATGCCTGACAGATCTCCAACCACAATGAATGCAGCCTAATATATTCAAATGCTTTTTGAACATTCTACGGGGGATATGTGACTGTCACTTTTTTTTTTTTTTCTTTTTTTTTGGTACTGGGGATGAACTTGGGACCTTGTGTTTGCGAGGCAGGTGATGGAACCACTGAGCTAAATCCCTGGCCCATGGCTAACTTTAAAACCAATAATCCCCAGATGAACTCATCATTCACCTCTCCAAATGCCTCTTCCTCTGTAAGATTCTAGTTTATTTTCATAGCGTGTATTTTCTTTCTCTTTCTAAAGACCAAAGTTTCAGAGTAATTTTTGATTCACCAGTCTTCATCTCCGTATCCATTGTCTCACCAAGTCCTGTAGACAATTTTGAGAACTCACTGAATCTGTCCCATTCCTTCTAATCCACAATCACATCTCACTGCTTTAAGCCCTTGCTTTATTTTAAGAGACTTTCACGTAGGCTTCATCTTCTCCACCTTTCAAACCCAAGCTACATTAATCATCCCTAAGACTGTTCCTGTGTTACTTTCTGTTGCTTAAAATATCCTTGGCTTCACACTGTTTGAAAATATTCTCATAAATTCCTAGCCCTGAATACAATAACCTTTACTTTGATGCAAAGTATTTTTAGGATCAAATCTGTCTTATCTTCAAAAGTGTCTTGACTTCAACCATTTTTTTCAGAAGATTCTCTCTTAAATATAAACAGACATGTAAAAACATTTAAGTTTAGAATGGCTTTATTCCCTCTCTCTTGAATATTTTCTCTAGCAGTTGGTTACTCATTTACCAGCCATTTGCTTTTGTCCTGTTCAAGACATAACTGCAGTTTTAGCTGAGTGTTTCCCTTCTTTGACTGAGGGAAGTGTCTCCAGGATTGAAACAGCTCCCTCCTGGCCTCCAGGGGTGACTTACATCTCATCAGGACAACAGTGACATGATCTCTCTTTCCTCATCTCTCTTAGTTTAGGCATAATCCTGGGATACACATCTAGACAATGAGACTGGGGGAGGGATTTCTACAAGTTTTCCTATTCTTAGAAAGAAATAAAAATGAAGAAAATATATTTGTTCATTCCCAGGATATGGTTGCAAAGAGAAAAGAAATCACACAAGGAACTCATTCTATAACAAACCCAATTATCTGAAGAAAACATAACACAAAGAAGTAAGGAGTTTGTATAGTTCTATAGTTTTGATGATAATCAAAATTTAACACCTTAGAGCTGCCAAGATTTTGGACCTCTTGCTACTTGAGATAATAGATTTTGCTTGTTATCTGTATTGGAAATTTTTCAGGTCCAACCAACCAAAAACCCAACTCACAGAAACCTTAAGCAAACAAAAATGAATTTTTATCTAAATTAATAATAAGGGAGGAAGTTGTCATTCTCAGATACATAGAACGCACAGTCATTCCTTTGGGCCCTCTTTTCATCCATGTTCAACTATACTCATGCCTGCTTTCAAGGTGACTGTCTTTTTCTTTAGGAAACAAACACTGTTATGGTTTATGTCTACATTTCCCCCAAAGCCTCACATGGTCATAGGTAGGGCTTTTTCAGAGGTGGATTAATCTAGAGTGTGTGATGCTAGGATTAAGGGTGTGTGATTACTAAATCAATTCACTGATTGGTTTGGAACAGTCCTAATCTAGGTGGCCTAGATAGAGTTTAAAAGGAGAGAAAGACATTATTGAGGGCCCTTATTGCTTTGCTACCTTCAATCTGCCAAGAAGTGTTCCCCCCTGCCATGTGCCACCCTGCCTTGGAGCCAGCTGATTATGGAATGAAATATCTAGAAACCGAGAGCTATATAAACCTTTCCCCCTTCAAATTTTGGCTTGTCTCAACAATAAGAGAAAAGTAACTAAGACAGAATTTGGTACCAAGAGTGGGGTTGTTGCTGTAACTACTCTGGACCATGTTGTTCAGGAGCCTTTGAGAATGGCTTGTGGGAAGAGTTTGAAAAGGACTGATGATGCCAGCTGGTACATCTCAGGTAATACTGATGGGAGATTCTGGTCAGAGCTCAGAAGAACAGAATGCTGACAAAAATGCCACTGGTAAACAATAGGCCCAGATATTTTCTGCTGGGAAGGACTGTATTGGCTGATGAATTCAGATGTCTGTTATGCCTTGGTAGAAAGTCTGTATTTTGTTCCTGTTCAGAGACTTCCCCTGAGACTGAGATTATGGATGACAGGCTAATTTTGAAGAAGAAATTTCAAGGCAGTCTAATGTTGAGGCGGTGGCATGGCCACTGTTGAGGGCTTTTAGCCAGATTTATATTAGCAAAGAGACAAGAAGAATAATTTAAAACATTTTGGGTTCGGTTAGAAGGGAAACTGCAGTAAAGCTGTGGACTACAAAGATAGAGCAGAGGAGATCTTGATTGCTGAGAAAGAACAGGAGAATAGAAAAGATGGACTGAGGGCATCACAAGAAACAGCGGGACTTCAGCCTTTGCAGCCTCAGAGTTGCAAAGGTAAAAGAATTTGCTTTGAGAAGAGCCCCAGAACACCATGTTCCAAAATGGCTTGCACCTAAGAGTTTGCCTTAAATCTCAGAGAAAATTTTAGACTTGGACTTTCCAGCAATGGTTAAACTATTAGGATTTTGGCAACCCTTGGAAATGGACTAAATTGCCTTTTGCATAAAGGAATTTTGGTGGGCCAGGAATGGAATGTTATGGTGTGTGTCTAGATGTTCTCCAAAGCTTTACATGGGTAAAGGTGGGGCTTTTTCAGAGGTGGCTGAATGTAGTGTGTGATGCTGGGATTAAGGTGTGTGATTATTAAAGCAATCTACTGATTGGCTTCATATAGCACTAATCCCAGTAGCCTAGAGTATAAAAGGGACAGAAAGATGCTGTTAAGTTCCCTTGTTGGTTTGCTTCTCCATGAATTATTGCCCCTCTGCCATGTACCACCTTGTCTTGGAGCCAGCTGATTATGGATTGATATTTCTACAAACTGTGAACTAAAGATCTCCCACTTTAACTTTGGGTGGTGGGTATTTTGTCTCAGCAATGAGAGAAAAGTAGCTAAGACAGGTACCTTCCCCCAAATTTCTACATAAATCTCATTGGCCTCTTATAACTATAAGGAAGTTGGGAGGAAATGATTTTGTTGCTCATCGTGATCCTGCTATAATTAAAATGGGAGATTTGATTTTTTTTTTAGGAACAGAAAGGACTGAATACTGCCAGGTACTGCCAGGTACTGCCAGGTTATTTAAATGGAGACAGCCAAGGTTGAAATTTTTGTTTTAAGTATTATAATTACTACATATTCCTTTCTCTTTTCAATGGAAATCATATCTATCTTTGCCATCCAACTGAAGCCCTAGCTCTCCCTTCCAAGACCACATCAATTCTTGGGGTTATGTGTGTGTAAGGAACTTTACACACAACCATTCACAACCATCAAAGCTGTGACAGGTAGTTTTGAAGTCTATTATTTCTTTATTTTGTATGGTTGTTTAACACTGAGTTACTACTAGCACTTCTGTGTAATCAGTTATTATTAGTAAACTTCATTACACACATAAGTGTTTCAGTAAACATCACTGAAAGATGGACCATAGGAATACCTGATATTATTTCTTAGCAATAGATGTATATCTGTATTTTCAAAATACTAGAGTTACTTTAGGAAAACATGTTTTTTAAATTGTAATATTTTTCACAGTCCCTTGAATGGACTTAAATCACGATTAGCCCTCTTTTCAACAACTGGCATTTTCCCAGGGTGCCCATGTGGCTGAATGATTAGTGCAAATATTAATCAATATGTTTTTAAAAGATAGTATCATGGGTAATAACATTTAGTTCCTCATGTCGACATAGTCACTTCATTTTTAATATACTGCAATGGTTAGTGGAGAATAATTAGTATTCTCTCAAATGATAACTCCTTTTCATTGTGACACAACTTCTTGGTGCCCCGAATGGAGAAGGACTGTGAAGAACTTGGTGCCCGGGAAGGAAGGTTGTGACTGAGTAATTACTTGTCTCCATGTAGCAAAAGGCAGGAGAGAAAACGGCCACAAACACTGCATCCCTGAGGCGCAGAACACTTCGTGCACTGATTACAAGTTACAGGTGATTATTTCTTTCATCAAAAGAAGTGCACTTTCTGACTTATTCCCAATTTGAAACTATACTACAAAGCCACTGTGATAAAAACAGCATGGTACTGGCAAAG
>NW_022908429.1:0-433 GCF_012274545.1 Fukomys damarensis | reverse complement strand
TTAGAATTTCTGATAAAAAGTTAATCTCCCCAACATGTTTGGAATAATATAGCCTACAATTATGTATAATCGAACCACTGTTCCAATGAATGTTAAACAGCTCTTTAAAGATGATAAGTTGTACTTTTAATAAACATGATGATTCTACTATAATGAAATAGAACATTACAAAGCTGTTGTGAAAGTAATTGTTTTCCTAATTTCTTACTGTGGGAGTTCATTATTGTTATGGAAGAATGCTGATGATTTTCTTCTGTTGACTTTATATGCTACTTGACTACTTAATTTGCTTATTAATTCCTGAGATGTCTTGGTGGAATTTTTTGTGTCTTCTTTGTAGAGGATCGTGTTGCTGCAGATAGTGGTGATTTGACTCCGTCCTTTCCTGCACATATCACATTTGTTTCTTTCACTTGCCTGAGTGCTCTGGGTA
>NW_022908428.1:0-231 GCF_012274545.1 Fukomys damarensis | reverse complement strand
AGGATTGTGATTGTTTAGCAAAGTTTACTCTGGGTCACCTGAAGGAGTGACAGAGTGACTGGGTAGTTGTGTCTGGCTCCCTGCGGATGTCTCTGGAGGGCCTCGTCTGAAGTAAGACAGCTTCGAAGAAGCATTAACAGTCACTTATCGGAGGAGCAGCTCCAGACGGAAGGATTGCCCCTAAAAGCACCTTCTTGGGCCATTAACACATGGAGGATGAGTTGGGGAACT
>NW_022908427.1:0-337 GCF_012274545.1 Fukomys damarensis | reverse complement strand
ACAACAACAGGCACAGAAGACTCCTTGGTGGAACCAGCTAGTACTCAGAGCTAGCATACCCATTACCTACATGGGTATAGGCAGCTACAGAGGTCTGGGACTAAATACCCAGGGAGGGAAGGTACTAATGCACACGTGTACCTGCCTGAGTCCCTCAAGGAGGAAACTTGACCACATAGGGGCTAATACCAATGATATCTGAGTTCTTATGGCCACAGTCTCCAAAAGACCTGATGAGGTAAATAAAGATCTCTCAGAGATCGCCCCGCTCTCACTACAGATGACCCCAATGACGGGTAAGACAGTCAAATGCTTGGCTGATCAACCTAAGACAGGG
>NW_022908426.1:0-244 GCF_012274545.1 Fukomys damarensis | reverse complement strand
CTAGGCCTAGTTCATTATCTGGAATGCTGTCGGTACTTAAGATACAAGTTTTGGATAGACAGAGGAATAAAAGTGGTGAATAAAAGCATGCCACAGCAGCCCCCACACCAGATGTCATAATGGACTATTTAATATATATCACTCTTAAAGTCTCAGAAAAGATAAACATAATACAACATAGAAGTAATATAACAAAATGAAGTTAAATCTTAGGGGATGAAAGAGAAAACAAAATCTCACAACT
>NW_022908425.1:0-261 GCF_012274545.1 Fukomys damarensis | reverse complement strand
CCCTGCCAGGCCGAGACCTACAAACAAGAAGGAATACAGTTGCACTCCATATGAGAAGAAGACCTCACTGGTAAACTGACAGAGTTGCAGCCCCTTGCTCTGTGGAGTGCTTCACATTAAGGACACTAACCGCATTGGTTTCAGTGGGCTAAACAGCAAAAGAAGCTGTTTGTTGGGTAAAAACAGCGGTTTCAATCACAGAAGCACTCTGAAAAGAGGGCTTGCTTTATAAGCTCAAACAGAAAGCCACTCCAAGGTCAC
>NW_022908424.1:0-228 GCF_012274545.1 Fukomys damarensis | reverse complement strand
GCAGTTTTATATAATTTAATACTTAAACTACCTAGTTTTAAAAAAATAAGTTCCTTACAACTGATTTTTCCAAGTTAGGGCCAGCTTAGGACCACATTTTATTAATAAGATGTATGTCCCCTTCTACTCTTCACCCCTTAACCTTGTTGCTTTTCCTTGACTTGAAGAGGCTTAGATCTGTTGATGAATGAGAACATTAAATTTGTTTAAGCACTAAGTGATATTTAA
>NW_022908423.1:0-205 GCF_012274545.1 Fukomys damarensis | reverse complement strand
TGTACCTGGCTCTGAATCCCATTTACAGGGCCCATGTCAGAGCCTGATCTCTGAGACTTTGAACTTTTAACATTTTCCCAAATATGTCATTTCTTTCTCTGGCAGCCTTCAAGCACAACTTTTGCAAATACTTTTCTTTCCGTATTTCCATTTTTAGATCCTGTCTGATGTTAATAATTTTCTACTTCTTACTTTTAAGGCTTTT
>NW_022908422.1:0-691 GCF_012274545.1 Fukomys damarensis | reverse complement strand
GTGTGATTTCTTGATAGCAGCCATTCTTTATGGGGTGAGGTAGAATCTCAGTGTTGCTTTCATGTACATCTCTTAAATGACCAGTGATGTGGAACATTTTTTCATGTATTTACTTGCTGCTTTTACTTCTCACAAAGAACTATTAACAAGTATGATTTTGGACTCTTCAATTTCATAGCATTGAGTAGCAGTAAGATTTATGGAATTATAATTTGCATAATTTTTCAGAGTTTGCTGCTTTTATTTATGGAATTTTGCTGCTCATGTAGTCTAAGCATCTTGATAACTTTCCTAGAGGACTTGCAGGACCAATGTAAACTTAAAATGTAGGACCTTTATTCAAAATATTGGGAATTTCAAGCTAACAATAGCAGAGTTTAAAAACAAGGGTGGTGATCTTGCAAGCACAGAAACTATGCTGTCACCCAGACTGCGTGTTCATGAAATTAGCCCCATGTATAGGTAAACTGATATTTAAAGAAGTTAAGTGACTTGCTTGATGCTACATATTCAGTGGAGGGCTGAGTTATTACTGGTAGAGTCTATATTTGCCTGATTCCAAAGCCAATATTCTTTCCATTGAACTTTTATACTAGTGGGAAAAATGAATTAGCCAACTTTCCTTTTTGTTTGATTTTACAGCCTAATTTTTTTTTCAGATAACTATACCTCTCATATTAGTTGGAGCTTC
>NW_022908421.1:0-1944 GCF_012274545.1 Fukomys damarensis | reverse complement strand
GATCGAACTTGGGTTCTTGTGCTTGTGAGGCAGACAACAGCATCACTGAGCTAAATCCCCAGCCTGAAAATTATATAATTTTATTAAGAAGTTTAACAAACATCTAAATAAATAGGGAGAGAATACCATGTTCTAGGATAAGAGGTCTCAAATTTACAAAAAATGTCAGTTCTCAAGAAAGTAATGCAAACTGCCCTAGAAAGTAAATTCAACCCCAGTCCAAATCATAACACAAGAAGTTTTATGAAATCTGATAAGCTGATTCCGGAATTCATCCAGAAGAGAAAATATACTAGAAAACCCAGGATACCCTAAAAAACAAAAGGAAGACTTGTCGAGCAAAACACCAAAACATATTATAAGGCTAAAGTAGTTAAAAGTGTGATGCTGACCCAATGATAAACAATAGATCAATAATATAAAACACAGGGTCCACAAATAAACTAGAAACAAATAGTTGGCATTTCAAGCGGGGGAGAAAAGATAAAAGATTTACTGACATTGAGATGACATAAATCTACCTCACATTATACACAAAAATTAATTTCAATTATATTAAAAAGCTGGTTCTAAAATTAATACTGTAAGTTGTAAATATATGTTGCCTGAATCTATTTCTCCTTCTCACAATAATATTCTAATTTCTCTTCAGTGACTATCTTTTCCTTCACTGTATGAAGTCTTTATAGAACAACTATTAATCAAAGTTCCTCCCCTTTCTCAGACTAAAGGATGAGGGCTATGTGTCAAGAAACTCAGGTGAAGCCAGTAAGACTTTTCTGGGATTCTATTACCAAAAAATAAATCTTGAAGGGAATGATGCAATAAAAACAAAAAGTTGAGCTAACCCCTCCAACGAGACTTCCCAGATACCTGAACAAGTTCAGTTTTCTATCTCCAAAGCCAAGATATTTCAGTTTTATCTTTCTTTCAGTGAGCTACCATCTCACGCTCTTCCAATAAATTCCACTTTGTGTAAAAGAAACTTGTCATTTGCCAGCAAAAGAACTCAACACATAACCCTACTGCAACCACAACTTAGCCCAGGATACTTTTTTTTTCTTAAGTACAGCAACAAATACAATAAACAAGGTGAAAAGACAAGCAGCCATAAGAATACATGAACAATATATATAAAATAAGTGTAAGATCAATGTTATATTTACAACTCTATTTTAGTATACGTGCTGCCGAAGTGAGTACATATTTACAACTCTATAAATGAAAGTAAACAAATAATCAAGTATAGAACTGTGCCACTTATACAGTCAAAAGGAAGAAATATAAATATCTAATATATGAAAATGTCCAGACTTATTAGTAGAACAAATACAAATTAAGTAACCATAATGTAACCATTTTTCATACAAGAAATTGAGAGAAATTAAGAAATGCCAACATTAACAAGACCTAGGAAAATGGCCAGTTCATAAACTATTGGTCAAATATAAGTTAATGCTACCCCCTGAAAGGACAATCTGTTATAATACTCATCAAAACTGTAAGTTGGCATTTTCTTTCTTCCAGTAACTTTACTTCCAACAATTTATCCATGGAAAAACACATCCAATAATGAAACTGACACATACAATAATAAAAATTAGCAATAATAATAAATGCTGGAAAGAGAAATGGTTAAGTAAATTATGTCAATTTATGACAAGGAAAGAACTGCTGCAGTTAAGAATAAGGTAGATCTAAACGCATTAACATGGAACAATTTCCAATATATATTTAAAGTTACAAAAGTAATTCACAAAACAATACACTTAACATATTGCTTATTTTAAAAACTAGTCTATTAAGGGCCTTCTCCGTCCCGGATGGTTACCGCTCAAAATCGGTTGCAAGAGGGGCTTAGGTTGAGTCCTCAGCCAAAGACTCCTGGACTCGGGTCTAGTCCTTAGAGGTCTTCGCCGCTTAACTTGGTGCATCAGATATCAG
>NW_022908420.1:0-213 GCF_012274545.1 Fukomys damarensis | reverse complement strand
CCAGGCCAGCATGACTCACTGAGGTCTAAACAGCAACTTGAGATTATACTTTAAGTTAGCACCGCCTGGTCTGATGAGTCCAGACAGGCATCAGATGCCCAGGTGTGTGTCCAGAATATGTGGATCCATCCATTCAAAACTACCTTTGTTCTTTCCATGAATCCCTGCTATGCTACTTATTTCCCTGTAGGATCAATATTAGCTAAGAAGCTA
>NW_022908419.1:0-256 GCF_012274545.1 Fukomys damarensis | reverse complement strand
TTGTTGTTCAGGTCCACTACATGTATGCTAAGTGTGAAGCATGTAATCAATAGTATAAATTCAGCAACAGGATTTCCTTGCTTGCATTTTGAGCCCCTCTGTCTCCAACTGGAGTCTTGCAGAAAGCGTGTCCAGGTTTGCTCCATCACATGCTGTTCCGAGCCTTCAGAGACGGAGGCCCTGGGAATAACATGTATGTCATGGCCAGGAGAAAGTAGACAGCGTAAAATACGCAGGTGGGATTAGACTGCCAGTG
>NW_022908418.1:0-924 GCF_012274545.1 Fukomys damarensis | reverse complement strand
ACATATACATATATACTTTTTTTTTTTACCAGCCTGTATACATGGCCCAGTTTTGGATAACCTGAATTTATGAATTTTCAAGATACCAGTCACTGAGTGACTGTTCCAATCCCGGGCACTTCACAGATGGTACCTTATTTAATTATCTCAACAGCTCTGGGAGGGAGAAATTATCCCCACTTCACACAGGGAATGCTCCGGACCAGGGAAGCATTCCCTTGCTTTCCAAGAGCTACAGCTACTGACTGGCAGAGCTGGGAAGCAAAGCCACATCTGTCTGACTCCCAGCCATAGGTTCTTCTTCCTCACCCACCTCCCATTGGGCCTTCTCCATCCTGGGAAGGACTTCTGTTGTCACCTTGCCCCTAAGGGATCACAAGATCACATTGATAGGGAAGGTTTTCTTTTTCCTTCAAGTTTACAAAGTATGCCTTGATTTAAATGCACAGTGGGAATTCCATTCCGTAAATATTAAATTATGTCAGAACAGTAAAAGATACTGAGACAAAAAGTTGCTGCAGAGGGGGCACCTCTTTTTATTTGCTGTGGGTAGAAAAGCCTCTGAGGAAGGGACATCTAGCTCCTTGGCTCAGAAGTCAGCCAGATACCTGTGATGGGCAACAGACCTTGGGGAGGAACTTGTGATTCCTTCTAGACTAGGCCAGGTTCCCAGAACTGGGTCAAGCAGAGCCGGGGATAAAAGGACCCTCGTAGGATGCAGAGAAATGGTCAATCTTGGTAGAGAAATGGTAGAGAAGGGGAGCCCTCACTCAGCTCTTGAGCCAACTGGGATGGCAATTCCCAGAACAGCTGTGGGCTAGAGCGGCCTTGTGTCACCACCTGGCATTTATCTTAACCCGAGCAGGGCTTTGAAGTGCCCAGAGCCACCCAGGATGCAGGACGAACTGTATCTCAGAATTCTAG
>NW_022908417.1:0-299 GCF_012274545.1 Fukomys damarensis | reverse complement strand
CAAATAATGTCATCTCCCATCAAGGGGCCCAAATCAGGTGGGATTTAAAACTCAGAACAGACATGTTTCCTACTATTCAGGAATTTAAGATTCCTGAGAAAATAAGTTTTATGCTAAAATAGCTGCACTGCACAGCTATGAGATGCTGTCAAAATACATGGTACGTGTTTAAATGAAAAGAAATTGTAACAGTGAAAGACATGTTGCCATTAATGGCCCTCAAACAGTCCTTGCTTCAGCCACACTTACCTATCCTTCCTGCCACTTTCTGAAGCAGTTTTGGAAGTCCTCTTTCATGA
>NW_022908416.1:0-361 GCF_012274545.1 Fukomys damarensis | reverse complement strand
ACACTGACATCAAACAAGAAGGAAAGCAGGAAAGTAAACAAATGCCACAGACACTGCCTCTCCGCACGCCCACGGTCCTGGCAGACAGCAGCAGATTACACACTCCACTTCAAGCCTCAGGATCTTTCTTGAGCCCATCCTCTGGGTATGCATTACCAACCATTGTTACATCTAGTAGGAAGACAGGGCAGTACAGAGTAGGCGGCTATAGAGTCCTATTTCATATATACAACCCCGCATTGATAAGCAGACTGTGGATTGCCCAATGGGTGGAGAAGTAAAACATGGGGGTAGAGTGAAATGAAAAGGTCTTTCTCCTTTGGCAAAATCTCAGAAGGGACACTCAGGACATTGTCTGACT
>NW_022908415.1:0-222 GCF_012274545.1 Fukomys damarensis | reverse complement strand
AAAAATTAACAGTGAAATATTAGACCTGAACCAAAGTTTTGAACAAATGCACTTAGTAGATGTCTACAGAATGTTCCACTCCACAACATGAGAATACATATTCTTCTCAGCTGCATTTGAGGTATTCTTCAAAGTAGTTTACATACTAACTCTTATAACATTTTAAACTAAATTCAAAGAAATTGAAATTATCCAATGCATATTATCAGACCACAGTGCATT
>NW_022908414.1:0-239 GCF_012274545.1 Fukomys damarensis | reverse complement strand
AACACAAACGCACTTTGCCGAAGGCTTCAGCCGTTTAAAGTGCAGTTTTCCCCGGGAAACAGCCTCCCTCGCCGCTTACCCATTTAAAGCAAAAGCGGTCAGTTTCATGAATGTGAAGTATTCCACAGAGAAAGGTGCTGCAACTCTGTGAGTTTACCAGTGAAGTCCATTTCTAAGGGGAGTACAACTTTAGTCCTTTTTATTTGTAGGTCTCTGCATGGCAGAGATTGAAACACTGT
>NW_022908413.1:0-323 GCF_012274545.1 Fukomys damarensis | reverse complement strand
ACAGCTTTTCCAGGTTCTGCAGTCAACTGAACAAAATTATAGACATTCAGCACATTCCATTAAGAAAGAAAAAAAAGAATAATATCCAGACAACAGCCAAGTTCTGTTGCTGCTGTGGTAATTGGCAGCATTTTTTCTATTAGCCTCTTAATCATCATCTGGAAAGAGAACATTCTAGAGTAATATCATCAAATGTAGCTCTGATAAAGCACAGTCCCTACTATGTATCATAAAGCAGGTACTAGATATTTTACATTCATAGAGGTATGATACAGTACTGTCCTACATCAATAATACTAGATTCAGTTTTGGTTTGAAATTTA
>NW_022908412.1:0-200 GCF_012274545.1 Fukomys damarensis | reverse complement strand
ATTTAATTGTTTGCTCTACAGCATCCAGTTATTTTCCTGTCTAGTTGAAAAAGTCATGCCCCCAAAATGCATGTGAGAACACAGCAATCTGTATGTGCTGCCAAACATCACAGGTATGTCAAGTCCCACCTAAAGTGTGCATTTGCTACCAAAGCATTCATGGAAGGTAGCATTAGAAAAGGCATTTAAAAAACTAATTA
>NW_022908411.1:0-233 GCF_012274545.1 Fukomys damarensis | reverse complement strand
AGCAGTGAGGAGGAAGGGCTGAGGCCAACACGAAATCAAAACGTATGTGCTCTTTTAAGAGACGCAGTCTTCATTTTTTTTCCCCTTAAAAAGAGAAGTTATTATTGTTTAGGGAGTTTCTATTATAATAAATAGCAATAAAACTGTTTGGGGGTTCAAAAAAAAATACTTGCTTCTTTGAAATGATTTCCAGGTAAAGTTTTCTAAAATTGCTCATGGTTTATTATACTGTG
>NW_022908410.1:0-699 GCF_012274545.1 Fukomys damarensis | reverse complement strand
GTCAGTGATCCTCCCCAACTTCTCTTTATTGCCTAAAATTGCTTTTGCTATTTTAGGTCTCTTCTTGTTCTAGATGAATTTTTACATTGTTTTCTCTTGGTCTGTGAAGTATGCTGCTGGGATTTGAATTGGGATTGCTTTGAATCTGTTTAGCAGTTTTGGAAGTATGGACATTTTAACTATGTTGATTCTTCCTACCCAGGAACAAAGGATGTCTTTCCATTTTCTGATATCCCCAAGAATCTTTTTTCTGAATGTTATAGTTTTGAGAGTAGAGGTCCTTGATTTCTTTCATTAATTGATTCTATGTATTTCAATTTTTGGATGCTATTGTGAAAGGAAATGATTGCCCCATTTCTCTCTCAGTGAGTCTGTTTTCCAGGTACAAGAAAAAAGCTACTGATTTTTGTGTATTATTCTTTTTTTTCAGCTTTAATTGAGTTTATTGGTACATTTTAGGATTACAGTACAGTTACATTCATTGTTTGGATCTTATACCTCTACATGACAAGTCTTGATTCTCATTTGTGTATTATTCTTATATCCAGCTACTTTACTGAATTTGGTTACTAAGTCTAGAAGACTTTTGGCATGAGGATTTTGCTCAGTGGTTCTGCCACCTGCCTCCCAAGCACAACAGAAAGAAGGAAAGAAAGAAAGAAAGAAAGAAAGAAAGAAAGAAAGAAAGAAAGAAAGAAA
>NW_022908409.1:0-2012 GCF_012274545.1 Fukomys damarensis | reverse complement strand
TGTAAATCATTGCTAAAATTATAATTTGCAAAGATTACATGATTAATTTTAATGTATTTATATGTGCTCTGTAGTTTAAATGCCCATTCTAGCTTTTATGGTTTAACTTTCCGAAGCATATTCGATTTGTTTGCTAATGGTCGACAAAGCCTCTCTGGATCCAGTTCATCAGATCTGTAGCATGTGTATATTGGAAGTATAAACCACATTCTTCATGGAATTTTGAACCATCATTTTAGTCACATGATCCTCTTAGTCACCATTATGTAACAATTGCATACATATAAACCGCTAGTTAATTTTAGGTGTTAACTTCCCTAGATTCAGGAACACCAGAGATCTGGTAATGCATTACACCTAGTATGACCATGAGCATGTTTCTGGAAGAGCCTGGCATTTGACCTATAAACTGAAAAAGATCTTCCCTCACTGGAGCTAGGCACATTCTAGTTACCTCAGTGACTATAGAATAAAACTGAAAGGACACTCCACTCTCTACCTTTCTGAGTTGGAACACACTTCTACTGTTTCTGGATATTAGAACTAAATTCCAGGACTTAGGTCCAAACTCCACCTTACCTAGGGCCCCGCCAGCTGGGAGAGTTTGACCCCACTCAGCTGCTCCCAGTAGGCAGCCCGGAGCCACACTGTCCTCTTTCTGTATGAGCCACCACCAGTGGATACCAAACCATAGAGATCACTCTGTGACAAGCTGACAGTGTCTGGAAGGTCCCCTCCCCTGACCCCACTGCTCTGGCAGAACAGAATGGAAAGCTCAAAGCCTCATAGCTTCAGAATTTCCTGCCACTTTTCCAAATATCTCTAGAGTCCTGAAGCCCTAGGATTTTATTTCCTCTCAAATGAGTTTGAGAGTTTGAAGGCCCTTGCTCAGACCACCCATGGACCCTGGATATAGAATGTCCAGCTATTTATTTTATGTACTCAGTTATCAGTGTAGCCTCTACATTCAATAAACAGGCTGCCCACACTGGGAAAAAATAGTTTGTCATACATTTAGATCATTCTTTGTTTGAACAATCCTGAATAATACACATAAGAACACTTGTGTTAGAGTTTATTATGATTTTTACATATATTAATCCTTGCTTAGTCCTGACAACAAATCAGAAAAATGAAGACTATCACCTACACTTACAAATGAGAAAACCAAGGTACATGATAGAGACCATAGGTTATAGGACAGTCTTGTCAATGACAGTGAACCAGAGATCATGCTTTTAATCAGTTCACTGAAATACCTATGATCTTACTGACCTAATATGGATGCATACATTTTTAAAAATGTAGAGAGAAAGGATATTTTTCTAGGTAATTATAATTTTAGGAGATTTTCCAAGGTAAGAATTGTCCAAAAAAATTTTTTTGAAGCTCAGAGAACATTTTAGGTGATGTGTTTTCTCTCAACAGAAAATTGAATGGGCATATACTGGCATCTTAACCATCACAATTTATTTTTTTTAATTCTGTACATTTTAGACCAGCACATTTTACTAAAATCCTTATTTCCTCGGTCATGCTAAAGCCAGGTGAGTGTCACAAATATAATTCTGCAGTGACTTGGATCGGTGTTCCAGGGCAATTCTACCGAAGTGAAAGAAAAGTTAATTTGCCTCAATTTCAGCATGGGTCATAAGGAATAGATTTTTAAGTCTCTGTGATCACACAGCAAAGGGAAAAGGAAACCCAAAAATTAAATGCACACATCTCTAAACTCACCCTGTGAATGATTTTTGGAAGTTATTATTATGTATAACACTTGTGATCACGTCTTCTACTTCTTCTAGAATAAGATAAAGCTGTTCATGAAGAGTGTTTTCATTAAAAGTTTAATTGAGATCAAAGGAAGGAAATTAGTGCGGACTGTGAAAATTACATCATTAGCTAAATAAGTTTCTTCAGAAATTCTTCCTATTTTATTCCAAATCACAAAGTGATATATGTATCATGTAGTGATACAGATATAGAGAGATACACGTGTGTGTGTGTGTGTG
>NW_022908408.1:0-210 GCF_012274545.1 Fukomys damarensis | reverse complement strand
TTAAGCATATAAGCCAAAGAATTAGCTTTAACATGTAAACCTATGTTAAGCCATTTTAACCAGATGCATATACTAGCATATGTTACTAAAATATCTAAAATTAATATCTGAGGAATTTTTAAAAAACTTTTTAGGCTTCTGTGTTGCTTTGAATGGTTCAACACTTTCTCCTCCGGGCTTCTTTCTGTTTTCCATGTGTAATTTACTATT
>NW_022908407.1:0-217 GCF_012274545.1 Fukomys damarensis | reverse complement strand
ATCTAATGAGATAAGTGTGAAGACCATCCAGGGCCCTGCCTAACATCTTCCACGTGCTCTTTCCATGCCAGCCCCTCCCTCACCCAGCCTGTACCAAGACTAGGGGGAGATTCATGAGGACAGATGAGGGTGAGGGGCTGAGCAATGGGTACGGTGTTCCTGCCTCACCTGTCTGAATGTCCTGATTGCTGGGACAGTGTTTGAAAGCCTGCCTGGA
>NW_022908406.1:0-274 GCF_012274545.1 Fukomys damarensis | reverse complement strand
GGAGGTAGGAAAGCACCCTTCCACCCAGGGAAGGCATTTAATACCAGGTCTGTCCTGCAGCTTAGAAATAAGGGAGTATTTTTAGGTCCAGTTCTTGGATGGAAGGTGACTTAAGGCTGGTTTGGCTCTGGTTTCAGGCCTGAAGGGCTTGGTGATCCTTCACACCTGGTCCCTGAGCCAAGGTCCAGAGAGAAGGAAAGAGCACAACAGGAGGGGCCATCGGGCTGGCTCCAGGTGGGTGTGTGGCCCAGGTGCAGGGAAGAGGGTCACTGCC
>NW_022908405.1:0-202 GCF_012274545.1 Fukomys damarensis | reverse complement strand
TTCAGGGATATGGGCACTTTAAACCATGAGCCTGTAAAGCCCAGCTAGATGCTGATGGCCTCCTGCCTTCTCCATTCAGGCTTCTCACACGCTCCCTAAAGCACCCACAGGTACAGCTACATTGACGTGTCTCTCACACATCACCTCAGACCTCTCTCGGCACAACCACAGCTCCTGGTCACCTCCACAATTCTCTTGTTGT
>NW_022908404.1:0-480 GCF_012274545.1 Fukomys damarensis | reverse complement strand
CTAAGATGTTCCAATAAACTTAATAAAGACAGTAGTTACTGGAGACAAAAAAAGAGTTTTGTCCACAAAGAAGAAACAGATAATAACACAAAACTTTATTTTCAATTATTTTCTTAGAGTTGGTCAAAGAACTCTAAGTGAAATACCTCAAATATTTCTCCCAATCTAACAAACTAAGCATAATCTCTATTTTAGACTTAAGGAAATGAATCACATGGAACAACATATAGTTCAAAGTTCAAGAAGTTACTCAGAAAGTAAACTGCTATTTCACTTCAGGTCTTCTTGTCTTAACAAGGTTGAATGCAGTTTCTTCATTTTACCATGGTAGATACTTCTGGAATTTTCTCTAAATATAAAACATAAAAATATATCAAAAGCATTTTAAAATATGACAAACAAATATTTTGTTTTAGTATAAAGGAAAAAGATATATTAAAAATAGAAATATTTGCTGCTATATCACTTGAAAATATTTTA
>NW_022908403.1:0-215 GCF_012274545.1 Fukomys damarensis | reverse complement strand
GTATCCAGCTACTTACTTGAGTTACTACCAGTATGTCTTCCTTTAAAAATATATCTTCCTCCTGTTCACGTGCAAAGCTCTCCTCCCTCTGGTTCTCTCCATCTTCTTCTATTTCTTCTCTTACTAACTTTACATTGTCCAAAACAGAAAATGGAAAATCTCTCTCACTTCTGTCTCTCCTCTCCCCACCTCCATGCATATTGGAATGATCTCCA
>NW_022908402.1:0-321 GCF_012274545.1 Fukomys damarensis | reverse complement strand
CTGAAGGGGGAGCCACATCAGATCTTCGGGCAGACATATCTGGCATCAGAAGGGCAAAGAGGAAAAAAAAAGAGAGGGGGAAAAACCGAAGCCAACGCAGACTGAGGACCACCTCATCGGGTCAGGTTCACCCCATGAGCATGGTAGCGAGGATGAACAAGAGACATCCAGGTTTGCTTTCTACGATTCTCAATAGCAAAACCCTAACCATTACGCTTTCCTAAAAATGCTCAATCCCCCAGTGGCGGGAGGGAAACACTGTCCCCAGCGCGTGGGCCCCACCAAGGCCGGGTGGCGATGTCCTTCCAGGAGAGGAGCCAC
>NW_022908401.1:0-236 GCF_012274545.1 Fukomys damarensis | reverse complement strand
TTAGATAATCAATACAGATTATGGTATCCTATTACTTGAAGGTGTAAAAATTGATTTCTGAGGGAAGTTATATCTTTTTCCTATAGACCCTACTCTACTCATACAATGATACTTTGGGATTCCTTCACATTTTCAACTATTTTTTAAATTACCTTTTACTACTGAGTCTTCACTAACAAAAACAAGTTCTAATATAATAAACAAGTAATTTCCTTGCTTTTATTATTTCATTACTC
>NW_022908400.1:0-487 GCF_012274545.1 Fukomys damarensis | reverse complement strand
TAGAGATGGTGAGCAAAATGAAAGACATGATTTGAGACTCCAGAACAGAAACTGATAAAAAAAAAAAATAGATAGAGCTTAGGAACATAACAGAAGCTATGAACGCCCAGCATAAAAAAGAAATGGAAACAATGAATGTCAACATAGGAAAGAAATGGAATACATTAAACTGTTTCAAACAGATATCCAGGAGATTAAAAACTCCATTGAAAGAGTATGAAATAGAAAAAAAGATTTTGAAGACAGAATCTTAGATATAGAAGATGGGATAGCAGACATTGACCATGAGAAGAGAGGTCTCAAAAAAAAGTAAGGGATCATGAGAAATTGATCCAAAAACTCCTAGATGATGCAAAGAAGAATAATAAAAGACTGATAGGAATCCATGAAGTACCAGGAGAAAATGCAAATGACTTTGAAAAGATGTTCAAAGAATTAATGACAGAAAACTTCCCAAACAGAGGGGAAGAATTACACATACAGATAA
>NW_022908399.1:0-203 GCF_012274545.1 Fukomys damarensis | reverse complement strand
TAGTTGAGACTGACCTGGAACTCACTATGTAGCCCAGGCTGGTCTTGAACTAACAGCGATCCTCCTGCCTCAGCCTCCTGAGTGCTGGGATTACACTCAGGTGTGCTCCACCACGCTGGGCTTTATCTTTCTTATACTTACTGATTTATCATGGTACTTAAACCCAGTGTCTTTGCACTGAGCTAATCTCCAGCCATTTTAAT
>NW_022908398.1:0-927 GCF_012274545.1 Fukomys damarensis | reverse complement strand
ACATAGTCAGGATCTACTATTAACTGCTTAAGTAACTAGTCAGTTCACCTATTAAATGAAAATTCATTGAGCATAATTGTAAGCCGGGGTTTCACATGCAAGGTGATGGATGTCCAAGGTGTAAATCTCTACCCATACTTTTTTTCTGAACTTGTGGAACTTACGGTTTACTTAGAGAGACAGAATTTAAGATAATAAGAACACAAAAAAATTGAAAGTTGCAAATTATGATAAGTACTGCGGAGAAAAAGAGTAATGTAGTAAGGAAAGCATATATATCCCTGCAGCAAGGAAACAGCTTTGATCTATAAGCTGATCAACCATTAGCCAAGCAACGATGGAAGAAGTGTTCTAGAGAAGAGAAAGAGATTTAGCAAGGGCGTGCAATGGTATAACATTGTACTCAATCTATAAACAGCTCAATACAGGTTCAGGCGTCTCCAAAAGATGATAGTGTTTCTCATTGAATCATACTTTTCAATACCAAATACATTCCTCATCTTGAAAAGGGACAAGGTGAGTAAAGAAGGAGAGGACAGGCAAGCCCCGGGTCAGAGAAAAGAACTGGTTGAAGAGGCAAATTCTGCTTTCTAATTCCTTGATTGGAGTTTGAGAAACCTCTTCTTTAATGTAGCATCCAAATTTGAGCTCTCTTTGCTTTGAATAGACTTTGCAATGTAGAGCATCTGAGAATGTGATGAAGAAGTTAGTGAAGTCCTGTTATAGTACTTATGGTGAATTCAAGATATGCAACTATTCATGCATTGTGGAGAATGCAAAAGGAAACACCAGCTTGCTCTGCAGAACCATCGAGGGAGAAATGCCTGCCAGTGACTGAAGTGGAGCTCAGACACCAGCCCTCTAGGTGGCCTTAGGCATATCATGTCCCCTCTGGGAATCTTCTTTTTCACATCTGTCAAAGAGACT
>NW_022908397.1:0-316 GCF_012274545.1 Fukomys damarensis | reverse complement strand
CCCGCGGTCTCCACACCCACCTCGCCCTCCTTCGCTGGCCTTTGAGTGTCTCAGGCCCGCCACTTTGGGGTTAGTTGTTCGTTCTCTCCCACCCTGCGGTATGTTTGAACTCAGCTCCTATCTTCTACAACACTGTGGACTGTTCCATTGGCTTCTCTTAGTCCTCAGAGCACAGCCTCTGGCGTCCTGGTCCTGCAACACCTCTGATCGCAGCCTTTGTCTTTTCTTCCTCGCCATCTCCTCGGACCCTCGGGCTCCTTTGGTCCTTTATGTCAGACACGTAATTTTAGCTCTAACACCTGATCTTTCCTAGCCC
>NW_022908396.1:0-506 GCF_012274545.1 Fukomys damarensis | reverse complement strand
CTTACCAGCCCCTCTATGTGAACAACATCTAATCAATGGAGGAAATAACTAGAGCTTTATTAGCTTCCCTTTTACATTTTATTGCTTTCCTTCAGGTAATTGTGAGTTGGGAGAACATCTTGTTACTCATTTCTTTTTTAATTGGATTACCTCCATTTTCTGTAACTCTTCCTTTCTTCCCTCTCTGCCTGGTTTTGTGAAAGCTACTAGGCATTTTAAATCACAGTGCAATTTCTTGTGGCTCAGAAAACCGAACTAAAGTAACTTTTAATAGGCCCATTACATTATTTTTCAGCAGCCTAATGAAATCACAGTTTAATTAGGTTGGTGTGATGCCAAAATAAATGTTTCATTCCTAGCTTGTTTTATTTACTCATTGAAAAGTAGGAGAATTTACAAATAATAGGATTGGAAATGTTAAAGGCTCATCAGTTTGGCTGTATTTGTTGATAAGAAATGGTGATCATATATGATGGTCAGTGCAGTTTGGTAAATGAGAAAGCTGT
>NW_022908395.1:0-422 GCF_012274545.1 Fukomys damarensis | reverse complement strand
AGCCTGATTGATCTGTTTTGTTACTTCCTGTGCTTTGAGTTTAGGGTGTCCTGGTGGTTCACTTTCGGCCTTTCATCCTCATTTGCCCTACTGTTTGCCATTGGTAAACTGGAAGTCTGTGCTTGTGTCTTGCTTAAGTGTTTTCTCATTTCTATTTTTGTTGTCGGACTGTCCTTGGTTTAATCTCTGGATTATCACCCAAATCTTCCTGATATAGTTGCGCCCTAGCTTCTGTGACTCTAATGACCCACAGACATCCTCATCTTCATAACATCAGAGAAAACAGCTCATCAAATCAACCGCAATGCTTTACCCCAACTGATACAATCAGCAACACATTAAGATCAAGTACAACATGAACACTGACCACCTGTGGTAGTCACTAGTCTATCACCCTTAAATCATTTGAGTTAAATTGAAAT
>NW_022908394.1:0-356 GCF_012274545.1 Fukomys damarensis | reverse complement strand
CTCCTTCTTGCCCCTAGGAAACATTTTCTTTCTCTGTGCACCATGTGGATCTTCTGAGAAGCTACCTTGACCAAAACTGGTCAGTCCAGATGTAGATGCAAGCAGAGCTGGCTATGGTTTTGACTTCTATGCTTTTCAAACAAGCATCCCACTTCCGGCAGCCATGTTTTTCCAGATATAGTCAAATTCAGTCTCAGAGTGAAGTAATGATGCACAGAAAAGGAGACGTGAAAGTGGAAGGGGCAGTGGAGGCCTAGTGCTGTGGTGCCCCCAGGCTTGAGCCAGAAGCCCTATCCAAACCACTCTGGACAACAGACAGTCATGGACATTCGTGGGGCAGCCAAAGATGACCAAAT
>NW_022908393.1:0-219 GCF_012274545.1 Fukomys damarensis | reverse complement strand
TAAAATTCCATTCCAAGAGCTATTCGGCAGATGGCATAGCATGAAAATACTGGAGGTATTTTACATTTTTTATTTATACAGAACACCAGATGAATTTGCCACGATGTTTCTTCCTGAGCTTATACATCTCTTGTGACAACTGATTGTTGAAGATGTAGATTTCAGTTGCTGGGAATGAGCATTTTTATAGGATTTTAGAGCATCAATCCATCTCTTTTG
>NW_022908392.1:0-227 GCF_012274545.1 Fukomys damarensis | reverse complement strand
TGTAGAAGTCTCCTTCCACAAGTGTCTTTACAAGATGTCATTAAAATTCAGAGAATGGGGGGAGGATAAGAACCAAGATATATCATGTAAAGGTACAAGATCCAAATCCCAATGATAAATGTAACTCTACTGTTTGCTTTAAATGTGCCAATAAACTCAACAGGAAAAAAAATACAGAGAATACAGCAGCTGATTGACATCCAACAGAAACGTAGGCTGCTGACAAC
>NW_022908391.1:0-555 GCF_012274545.1 Fukomys damarensis | reverse complement strand
TTTAATTTTGGGGGTTATAATGGCCAAATATCTGGCCTGGAGTAGCAGTGGAAGGCTGAGAGAGCACGTTTCTTGCGTGAATGTTCCCCAAGTACCTTAAGACATTACCCCATCCATTATACTTTCATTATATAAGCAGAAACAGTACATGACTGTTAAATAATGGAAACATTTCAGCACATTTAACTTGTCTCTCTACAGCCTCCTTACTTTTATAAGTTTTATATGTAAAGGAACAATACTGTTAGATCACTTTCCAATTTAAGAGATTGACCCTCACATACACAACCAATATGCAACAGAGAATTTTACCTAATATGGGGCTGAATATTAGCATGTTGCACATCTAAACTTAATTCTCAAATAGCAACACTTGTAGTGGTAGTTTGGTCCCAATTTTCTCTGCCTTGTCAAGCACAATTGATTCAAATAAAGGTGGGGGAGACAAAGGTTAAATTATGACTCCCTCAAGTTGCAGGTGAACATTAAAGAAAAAAAATATTGATTTGTATTTGTCTCTTAAACGTATTTTTAAAATTAATTTTATCATAACAT
>NW_022908390.1:0-231 GCF_012274545.1 Fukomys damarensis | reverse complement strand
AACGCTCCGTGGTAGCTGGGCCAGGAAACTCCGGGGTCTCCGAGCAGCCCCTTCACTGGGCATTGCCCATCAGGGCCCCACGCTTCACCTGGAGGCCAGCGACTATTCCATGAGATGTGGGGACGGCAAGGAAGAACCCGCCTACAGCCTACATCCCATCCCAGGGACGATGGACGTGACCACGCAGCGAATCAGAACACGTTTGTCACACGGAGAGGAACTTTCTCGGGA
>NW_022908389.1:0-206 GCF_012274545.1 Fukomys damarensis | reverse complement strand
ACCTTTCTCTGTTGAGTACTTCACATTCACAAAACTACCGGTTTTGGTTTCCAAGCGTTAAGTTTCGAAAGATGCTGTTTGCCGGGTTAAACTGCAGTTTAAACCACAGAAACACTCCGCAGAGTGCATTTCTGCTGTAATCGCACACTGAACCTGTCACCAATATACAGAGTTCTGCAGGCTAGTGTTCACTCAGAGCTGCTAGG
>NW_022908388.1:0-248 GCF_012274545.1 Fukomys damarensis | reverse complement strand
GAATAGCTGGGTCAAATGGGACCTCTAATCCTAGTTGTTTGAGGAATCTCCATATTGATTTCCACATTGGTTGCACCATGAATTATTGATATCATATTTGTTGCAAATATTTTCACTACAGTTTGCCTTTAAACTTTACTCTTTTTTCTGACATCCAGAGATTTTAAATTTTACAAAGCCTGTCCATTTCTTCCTTTTGTGATTTCTCCCTTGGACTTTCGGTGAGGAGGGTTCCTTCCTGGGGCAGA
>NW_022908387.1:0-239 GCF_012274545.1 Fukomys damarensis | reverse complement strand
CTATAACTATACAAATATCTATACATGCTTCTAAGCTAGTCATTATCATAGTTCCCAGATCTATAGCATCACCAACCTAAGAATAAATTGATCGAGACAAATTCTTGATTCCACTCTTGTGCTACTAAATCAGAAACTCGGGATGAACAATTTGTTAATAATTCTTCTAGTTGATTCGGAAAAATGCTAATGTTTGAAAAACTCTGCTTTAAGAGAAGAAGGGAGAATGGCCAGCCACA
>NW_022908386.1:0-1301 GCF_012274545.1 Fukomys damarensis | reverse complement strand
AGTGAGCCAAATCCCCAGCCTTACAGGGGCCTTTTAAGGGCTCTTCTATTTGGGGAGGGCTCAGGGAAAGGGGGAGCACAAGCAAAATTTCACAGAAGCAGAATGCTGCAAATAGTGGGGGTCAGGGGTCAGTTTAATTAAAATATCACACAGGTGCAAAGCATCCTGTTTGTGGTAAAATAACACAGGTGCAAACTCACATAGGATGTGGCAGTCTGTCGTGCATTAACTGAGGGGACTTACAAGGGGGAAGGGAAAGATGACCTGCAGGAATTACTTGACTTTACACAAGTGGAGTCAGGTTGGCTATCACATTCCCAGCTCCTCTTAAAAATGCTGTCAAAGCATTGATTCATCGCCTCCTGAGTGAGTAGGGGACTATAGTAAGTTTTTATGTGTAACAGTTTAACTGAGGCTATACACTGTTTTATAAAGTTAATTATCTAATTAAGAACACAGGGCCCCATCAGGAGTCTGAGGTAAAGCAGGATGAGGATGACAGAGTATGGTCCCTTCCATGGTAGGAGGATTCTCTTTTTGGGAGGCCTGATGAGCACGGTGTCACCCTGCTGGAATGGGTGGCAGGGCACAGAGCCACGTAAGGGTAGGGTAGTGCCTATGGTGGCATGGACAGAAGCCTGTACCTGTTGAAGAGACTGAAGGTACTTTAACAGACACTGGTTAGAAAATTTTTTAGTGTCTCACCTTTTTGGGGAGCAGGGAAGGGGGGCCTTTTAAACATAACCCCATAAGGAGTAAAGCCTATCCTCATTTGAGGGATGGCCAGGGCAGCAGGTTGGCCCACCCTTTACCAGTTTTTAAAAATCAATTTGGTCAAAATAGATTTTAGGAATTTTGCACCTATTTTTTGTTAGTTGGCGTGGGTATCTGGAGAATGGCCCATTTAATGGACTGAGACAGAGGTCCCACCCTCAAGATCTCACAACCCAAGTATGACACTCAGGAGGCACAGAGTTGTGCCTTTTTGGCTGAGATTTGGTAGCCCAACTAGTAACTGGAGAAGCACCCATGTTCCCATGTTTCTGACATTCTGAACGACTGGCAGCAGCTAGCAACAAATCATCCACATATTGAAGTAAAATGAGGTTGGGATGGTGAGATCAAAAACTTACCAAGTCTTTTTGGGAGTCCTCACTGAACAGAGTGGGTGCATTCTAAAATCCTTGAGTCCAGGTGAATCGACAGGAACCATTGGAAGCCAGGTCAGTTTATTCGGAGGCAAATGTGGGTTAGCTAGCTGGGGCAAGAGGCAGACGGAAAAAGGCATCTTTTAAATGTGG
>NW_022908385.1:0-205 GCF_012274545.1 Fukomys damarensis | reverse complement strand
GAGCAAAACATGAGAAACAAGACCTGTCAAGTAATGGTGCAAGACAATAACATGGAATATAACCGTCCTGTATACATCAAAGGGAAAAATAGACCCAAGAGGAAAAATGAATGTCACTACCTGCACCACGCTAAGACGTGAGGGTGTTTCACTTGGAACAAATGAACATTAATGTTGGACCCTACCACCACTCTTAGCAGAAGCA
>NW_022908384.1:0-211 GCF_012274545.1 Fukomys damarensis | reverse complement strand
GAGGCAAACTGTGATATACACAGGTTGCAGTAAAGATATGATAGACCATAAACACATAAACCATTTCCCCAAAAGTCTAACCTTCCAAGGGATCCCAGAAGGAAACCAAGTTTAGAGAAGGAAGAAATCACAGTGAGTGCAAGCAGAGGGGCAGCTTAGTGGAGCATCAGGGAGTAACAGGTAAACTAGGGGTTGGGGTGGGTGGGGAACC
>NW_022908383.1:0-261 GCF_012274545.1 Fukomys damarensis | reverse complement strand
GGTGATCTGGCCAGCTTCAGTCACCTGCAGGCAGCCAGTGAGAGCCAAGCTGAGCGCTTCTGCAGGGATAGAGGCTGCCTAGCTTCCTTGGCCTGCAGCCCTTCATGGAGGAGGAAGAGCTCTGTGTAGGCTCGCTGCTCACCCGTTGTGCTCTGGCGCCCCCTGGTGGTCTACTTGGGATGAGCCGAGCCCTGGAATTGATTTACCCAGAAGTCTGGTCTCACCTTTCTCTTGGAGTGGCCCCGGCAGTCCGAGGCGCTG
>NW_022908382.1:0-221 GCF_012274545.1 Fukomys damarensis | reverse complement strand
ATGATCCTCACTTTCCTTGATCTCTGTTGTTTTGGTTTTCATGATCTTTACACTTTTAAGGATTATTGGTCAGTGATTTTGTGGACTTTGGTTCGTGTCATGCTTTCTTAGGGTCAGATTCTTGCTGGCATCTCTGGCAGAAGCACTGTAGATGCCATTGTCCTCTGTCCCTTTCATGTTACCTGATGGCACATATTTTCATTTTGTTCCTTTACTGGAAA
>NW_022908381.1:0-1926 GCF_012274545.1 Fukomys damarensis | reverse complement strand
TTTTTTGCAGCATATCTGAAAATAAGGAGCCCTCTTCATCTGGGTGACATAGAACTCAGAGGTCTGAGTACCTAGAAGAGTGGTTAACATTTCTGGTTGCTCAGATGCAGACAAGAATTTCCTTCAGTTAACAGCAAACAGGCACCTTGGTAACTGTCAGAACTGCGTTGGACTAACTGCTGTCCTTTCCCCACCTGAAGCATTTCCTTAACTGAAGCTCAGGGCCCTCTCAGAGTCCATCAGGGTGGCACCTGTACCTGGCCTGGGCCCTTACGAAATAACTGAATGCTGCAATTCAATTATGACCTGCTTTTAACTTCTAAAAATAGTCCATCTAAGGGGGAAGAAATTAAGAAAATTTTTGCACCTTTTGTAAAAATACTGTAGGCCAAGTTCTTTGCTATGTTATCTCAGGCTTCTTACAGAAAGAACAAGGAGGTAAATGCCCCTTGAGTTTAGTTTCATGCAGAACTCTCCTCTATATAATCTTTCAATCTATAGATTTACCTTTATCAAGAGAAGAGAACTATACAGACAGTTCTAATTTCCCCATTGCTAACTCTAATTCCCCAAAAGCGGAATTTCCTTCTGTGATCGTAATTATATTGTGGTGGGTTCTGAGATCAATTTTTCTCCCCTCTCAAGACAGTTCTGAATTTTCATTTTAGCTCATTTCACTTCTCCTAGTTTATATTTTCATACCCTACGGTGACTCAAATCTTCCCTGGGAAAAGGCCAGGTGGAAGTAAATCATTTGCTTACAGCACATGCTTGTATCAATGCTTACCAGCTTCAAATGCTTCTAGACATTTCCACGGTGCATCTCATCAATCTTTTTCCCAGGTCATTATTTGGGATGCTGTTTTCCATGCATGTCACAAGGCTCCTCTCATTAAACAATCCTTTCTTGGTTTAACATAAAGCAATTTAAGTCAGCGATTGGTGGCACACAACTGTAATCTCAGCATTTGAGAGGCTGAAGCAGGAGGATTGCCTGAAGTCTGAGGCCAGTCTAGGCTACACACAGTGAGTTCAAGGCCAACCTAAACTACAACGCAAGACCCTTGTCTCAAACAAATAAAACCACACACCAATTAAAAAATGTTTTTCCAAAATGTTTGCTGCCCATTTTCAGCAGGTTGTATACTCTCAAAACACTGTGTGGAGTACATAGGCCTTGTCATGAGTTTACACTAATATGTTGAAGTTCACCAGCATCCCTTTACAGAGAACCTGGGGGCAGCCACGAAGGATGGTTCAGAATCACAGTGCCAAGAGATGTGTAGGAACCAAAAAAACTCAAAATGGAAATCCAAGGGAATCACCAAGGCAGATTACCAGAAGCAGATACAGACACCAGAGTATAGCCTAGGGCTTGGGGACAGAGCGGGGGAAGCAGGTTGGAAGTGAGGGGCCAGCAGCATCAGAACACTGCTGAATGAAGCTCACGGAGCTTCTGTGGTTCAATGCACAGTTGGGTTTGTTTGTTTGCTTCTGAAGTGCTGGGGACTGAACCCAGGGTTTCACTGTGAACTACAGTGTCAAATCCTTTCTCTTTTAATTTATTTTTATTTTTCTTGTTTTGACTCCAGCTCTTATTATGTAGTCCAGGCTGACCTCCAACTCATGGCAATCCTCCTGCCTCAGCCTCCCAAGCACTGAGATTACAGGCATGTGCCACCACACCCAGCTCTAATTTTTGGCAAAAAAAAGAAGGTCTTATAAAGTTGGCAATGCCCATGCTGGGCTCAAACTCTCAATCCTCCAGTCTTAGTCTCCCAGAGTGCCTAGACAATATGGTTTTTATTAAGGTTTTTAAATCTCCTTTCCTATTTTTGTGGCTTGACTCAGTCTTACCTCCTCTTCTCCACTTCCCACAAACACCTAATTATTTCAACAAGCAATAAGCTGAAATTAAAACTACAT
>NW_022908380.1:0-810 GCF_012274545.1 Fukomys damarensis | reverse complement strand
AAAAATCATCAATATAAAAATAAATAGTCAATATGACTTATAAACAGACATAAAAGCACATCTCCTGCAAACAAGTATCAGCTGATGGGAATGTCACCTACTCCATGCTCAGGATACTATGCAAACAAATGCCCTGCCCCAGGGATGCTTGGATAAACTGTTAAGTGGCTACATTCTCAACTCATTTACACTGATAAATACATGGTATTCTACTCACTGCAAATGTCACTGAATTCCTGTTTACAATAAAGGTATGATCACCTATATTATTTCCTTTTACTTTCCTCCAATCCTATTTTCCTAATTAATTATATGTACCCACTCAGTGAGACCCAGCTTTCAATTTTCACAGCTTTAATATTTTGTAACTTGATACAGAGCTTGAACCTAATGATTGTAAATCAATAAGCAATATGGACAAATACTCCCTATATAATCAAGTAGTATATTATGATCACATTTTATTTTTTTACATTGTTTTCCTCTTGATCAATGTTTGTCTTCCTTTTTTCCCTTTTGTTTACTGTCTTTTGTGTATCCTTTGCTTTAGTGTAGTGTCTGGTGGGTGGAATCAAGTTCTTGAATGCCTTTCTCCTGGAGATCTTAATCTCTTAAAGTTCAGTTTTTAGGTCTCCTGCTCAGGGTCATTCTGAACTTCCTTGATTATTCTTTTGTGTTGAAACTACTATATCCTGGATTCAACTTCTTCCTCTTTTTTATTCAGTCTCTCACTTTGTTAGAGCCCACGCTCAAATAATATCAGTATATGAGATAAAGAAATAAAATTTTTGTGTGTTTGTTGCAACAAAT
>NW_022908379.1:0-209 GCF_012274545.1 Fukomys damarensis | reverse complement strand
CCTAGAATAGCAAAAGCCATCCTAGGCAACAGACACACGGCAGTGGGTATAACAATTCCCAATCTGAAACTATACTATGAAGTCACTGTGATAAAAACAGCATGGTACTGGCAAAGAAACAGACCTGAGGATCAGTGGAATAGACCAGAAGACACAAAAACAACTCCAGATATACTCAGCTACCTCATCTTTGACAAAGGAGCTGACCA
>NW_022908378.1:0-224 GCF_012274545.1 Fukomys damarensis | reverse complement strand
GTACAAGTTCTAGGCTTCATCTCATTTGGAGTTGATGGGCTCTATCTGGTTTCCCCCTTTGAAGCGTACTTCAAGCATCTACTGTATCCACTCATTGGACTCTCTTTGGGTCATTCAGCAGTGCCAATTGGGTGAGGCAAGGACCTTTACTATTTGGGGCAATTCAGATCTATTGCAGGTCATTCTGGTGTGAAAAGAGATTGGTGTAAGAGAGATTCAAAGGT
>NW_022908377.1:0-385 GCF_012274545.1 Fukomys damarensis | reverse complement strand
CAAAGAATATATGATCCTGTGAAATGATTTGTGATTTGATTAGATGGTGAAAAAATAAATTCTCGTCAGTTGATATGACACCTGACCCTCTCAAACAGGTTGTAATCAGTTCGTCTGAGTTCTTAGCAGTATAAGGAATCTTTACTCTGAGAAATCCTGATTGGAAGTGGTACAGGGACTTTTCTGCAACTGGAGCTTCTGTCTGTGAGAGACTGTAGAAATTTCTGGAAAATTTGGCGATTTATGCTTCTACTATTATGACAGGTTGATGATATTTAATATTTTTCCTGGGAACATACATTTTGGGATGTGTCCATTATCGTGCTGGAAATGAAGGATATGTGGCCTTTGTATGTGTATTGCCAAGAGCAGGCCATTGAAAACA
>NW_022908376.1:7002-8116 GCF_012274545.1 Fukomys damarensis | reverse complement strand
AGTACTCCACAGAGAAAGGTGCTGCAACTCTGTGAGCTTACCAGTGAAGTCAACATCTTATGTCGAGTACAACTGTATGCCTTTTATTTGTCGGTCTCTGCCTGGCAGAGATTGAGACACTGTTGTGAGGCACTTTTACCAGAGAACCCCTTCAGGCCTAAGAGAGTGCCTAGCAGCTGTGAGTGCACACAAGCCTCCAGAACTCTGTATACTTGGGGATAGGTTCAGTTTGACATTAGAAGACAAACGCACTTTGCAGAGTTCTTTTGCGGTTTAAAGTGCAGTTTTCCTCAGGAAACAGCTTCTCTCGCCTCTTAGCAGTTTAAAGTGAAACCTGTCAGTTTCATGAATGTGAAGTACTCCACAGAGAAAGGTGCTGCAACTCTGTGAGTTTACCAGTGATGTCCACCTCTTATGGGGAGGACAACTGTATTCCTTTTTGTTTGTAGGTGTCTGCCTGGCAGAGATTAAAACACTGTTGTGAGGCACTTTTAGCAGAGAAACCCTTTAGGCCTAACACAGTGCCTATCAGCTCTGAGTGCACACAAGCCTTCAGAACTCTGTATACTTGGGGATAGGTTCAGTTTGACGTTAGAACACAAACTCACATTGGAGAGGGCTTCTGCCATTTAAAGTGCAGTTTTCCTCAGGAAACAGCTTCTCTCGCCTCTTAGCAGTTTAAAGTGAAACCTGTCAGTTTCATGAATGTGAAGTACTCCACAGAGAAAGGTGCTGCAACTCTGTGAGTTTACCAGTGATGTCCACCTCTTATGGGGAGGACAACTGTATTCCTTTTTGTTTGTAAGTCTCTGCCTCGCAGAGATTGAAATACTGTGGTGAGGCACTTTTAGCAGAGAAGTCCTTCAGGCCTAAGAGAGTGCCTAACAGCTCTGAGTGCACACAAGCCTCCAGTACTCTGTATACTTGGGGATAGGTTAATTTTGACATTAGAACACAAACGCACTTTGCAGAGGGATTCTGCGGTTTCAAGTGCAGTTTTCCCTGGGAAAAAGTTTCTCTCGCCGCTTAGCCGTTTAAATCGAAAGCTGTCAATTACATGAATGTGAAGTACTCCACAGAGAAATGTGGTTCAACTCTGCGAGTACCAGTGAAG
>NW_022908376.1:0-6850 GCF_012274545.1 Fukomys damarensis | reverse complement strand
GTATACTTGGGGATAGGTTCAGTTTGACGTTAGAACACAAACGCACTTTGCAGCGGGCTTCTGCGGTTTAAAGGGCAGTATTCGCCGGGAAACAGCTTCTCTCGCTGCTTAGCCATTTAAAGCGAAAACAGTCAGTTTCATAAATCTGAAGTACTGCACAGAGAAAGGTGCTGCACCTCTGTGAGTTTACCAGTGAAGTCCACATCTTATGCGAAGTACAACTGTATTCCTTTTTGTTTGTAGGTCCCTGCCTGGCAGAGATTGAAACACTGTTGTGAGGCACTTTTAGCAGAGAAGCCCTTCAGGCCTAAGAGAGTGTCTAGCAGCTCTGAGTGCACACAAGCCTCCAGAACTCTGTATATTGGGGATAGGTTCAGTTTGACGTTAGAACACAAACACACTTTGCAGCGGGCTTCTGCGGTTTAAAGTGCAGTATTCCCCGGGAAAAAGCTTCTCTCGCCTCTTAGCCGTTTAAAGCGAAAGCGGTCAGTTTCATGCACGTGAAGTACTCCACAGAGGAAGGTGCTGCAACTCTGTGAGTTTACCAGTGAAGTCCACTTCTTATGGGGAGTACAACTGTAGTCCTTTTTGTTTGTAGGTCTCTGCCTGGCAGAGATTGAAACACTGTTGTGAGGCACTTTCAGCAGAGAAGCCCTTCAGTCCTAAGAGAGTGCCTAGCAGCTCTGAGTGCACACAAGCCTCCAGAACTCTGTATACTTGGGAATAGGTTCAGTTTCACGTTAGAACACAAATGCACTCTGAAGCGGGCTTCTGTGGTTTAAAGTGCAGTTTTCCCCGGGAAGCAGCTTCGCTCACCGATTAGCCATTCAAAGCAAAAGTGGTCAGTTTCATGAATGTGAAGTACTCCACAGAGAAAGGAGCTTCAACTCTGTGAGTTTACCAGTGAAGTCCACCTCCTATGTGGAGTCCAACGGTATTCCTTCTTGTTTGTAGGTCTCTGCCTGGCAGAGATTGAAACACTGTTGTGAGGCGCTTTTAGCAGAGAAGAGCTTCAGTCCTAAGGGAGTGCCTAGCAGCTCTGAGTGCACACAAGCCTCCAGAACTCTGTATACTTGGGGATAGCTTCAGTTTGAGGTTAGACCACAAACGCACTTTGCAGAGGGCTTCTGTGGTTTAAAGTGAAGATTTCCCCGGGAAACAGCTGCTCTCGAGCTTAGCCGTTTAAAGCGAAAGCGGTCCGTTTCATGAATGTGAAGTGCTCCACAGAGGAAGGTGCTGCAACTCTGTGAGTTTACCAGTGAAGTCAACATCTTACGTGGAGCACAACTGTATCCCATTTTGTTTGTAGGTCCCTGCTTGGGAGAGATTGAGACACTGCTGAGAGGCACTTTTAGCAGAGAAGCCCGTCAGGCCTAAGATAGTGTCTAGCAGCTCTGAGTGCACACAAGCCTCCAGAACTCTGTATACTTGGGGACAGGTTCAGTTCGATGTTGGAACAGAAACGCACTTTACAGATGGCGTCTGCGGTTTAAAGTGCAGTTTTCCCTGGGAAACAGCTTCTGTCGCCGCTTTGCCGGTTAAAGCGAAAGCGGTCAGTTTCATGCATGTGAAGTACTCCACAGAGAATGGTGCTGCAACTCTGTGAGTTTTCAAGTGAAGTCCACCTCTTATGTGGAGCACAACTGTGTTCCGTTTGGTTTTTAGGTCTCTGCGTAGCAGAGATTGAAACACTGTTGGTTGTGAGGCACTTTTACCAGAGAAGCATTTCAGACGTAAGAGAGTGTCTAGCAGCTCTGAGTGCACACAAGCCTCCAGAACTCTGTATACTTGGGGAGAGGGTCAGTTTGACATTAGAACACAAAGGCAGTTTGCAGAGGGCTTCTGCGGTTTAAAGTGCAGTTTTCCCCGGGAAACAGCTTCTCTCGCCGCTTAGCCGTTTAAAGCGAAAGCGGTCAGTTTCATGAATGTGAAGTACTCCACAGAGAAAGGTGCTGCAACACTATGAGTTTGCCAGTTAAGTCCACCTCTTATGTGGAGCACAACTGTATTCCTTTTTGTTTGTACTTCTCTGCCTGGCACAGATTGAAACACTTTTGTGGAGCACTTTTAGCAGAGAAGCCCTTCTGTCCTAAGCAAGTGCCTAGCAGCTATGAGTGCACACAAGCCTCCCGTACTCTGTATATTTGGGGATAGGTTCAGTTTGATGTTAGAACACAAACACACTTTGCAGAGGGCTTCTGCGGTTTAAAGTGCAGTTTTCCACAGGAAACTGCTTCTCTCGCCACTTAGCCATTTAAAACAAAAGCGGCCACTTTCATGAATGTGAAGCACTCCACAGAGAAAGGTGCTGCACCTCTGTGAGTTTACCAGTGAATTCCACATCTTATGCGAAGTACAACTCTATTGCTTTTTGTTTGTAGGTCTCTGCCTGGTAGAGATTGAAACACTGTTGTGAGGCACTTTTAGCAGAGAAGCCCTTCAGGCCTAAGAGAGTGCCTAGCAGCTCTGAGTACACACAATCCTCCAGAACTCTGTATACTTGGGGATAAGTTCAGTTTGGCATTAGAAGACAAACGCACTTTGCAGAGGGCTTTTGCGGTTTAAAGTGCAGTTTTCCTCGGGAAACAGCTTCTCTCGCCGCTTAGCCATTTAAAGTGAAAGTGGTGAGTTTCATGAATGTGAAGTACTCCACAGAGAAAGGTGCTGCAACTCTGTGAGTTTACCAGTGATGTCCACCTCTCATGGGGAGTACAACTCTATTCCTTTTTGTTTGTAGGTCTCTGCCTGGCAGAGATTGAAACACTGTTGTGAGGCCCTTTTAGCAGAGAAGCCCTTCAGGCCTAAGAGAGTGCCTAGCAGCTCTGAGTGCACACAAGCCTCCAGAACTCTGTATACTAGGGGATAGGTTCAGTTTGACGTCAGAACGCAAACACACTTTGCAGAGGGCTTCTGCCATTTAAAGTGCGGTTTTCCATGGGAAACAGCTTCTCTCACCGCTTAGCAGTTTAAACGGAAAGCGGTCAGTTTCATGAATGTGAGGTACTCCACAGAGAAAGGTGCTGCAACTCTGTGAGTTTACCAGTGAAGTCAACGTCTTAGGTGGAGTACAACTGTATTCCTTTTTGTTTGTAGGTCTCTGCCTGGCACAGATTGAGACACTGTTGTGAGGCACTTTTAGCAGAGAAGCCCTTCAGGCCTAAGAGAGTGCCTAGCAGCTGTGAGTGCACACAAGCCTCCAGAACCATGTATAATTGTTGATAAGTTCAGTTTGACATTAGAAGACAAACGCACTTTGCAAAGGGCTTTTGCGGTTTAAAGTGCAGTTTTCCTCGGGAAACAGCTTCTCTCGCCGCTTAGCCGTTTAAAGTGAAAGTGGTGAGTTTCGTGAATGTGAAGTACTCCACAGAGAAATGTGGTTCAACTCTGTGAGTTTACCAGTGAAGTCCACCTCTTATGTGTACCACAACCGTATTCCTTTTTGTTTGTAGGTCTCTGCCTGGCAGAGATTGAAACACAGTTTTGAGGCACTTTTAGCAGAGAAGCCCTTCAGGCCTAAGAGAGTGCCTAGCATCTCTGAGTGCACACAAGCCTCCAGGACTCTATATACTTGGGAATAGGTTCAGTTTGACGTTAGAACACAAACGCACTTTACAGAGGGCTTCTGCGGTTTAACGTGCAGTATTCCCCAGGAAAGAGCTTCTCTCGCTGCTCAGCCGTTTAAAGCGAAGGCGGTCACTTTCATGAATGTGAAGCACTCCACAGAGAATGGTGCTGCACCTGTGTGAGTTTACCAGTGACGTCCACATCTTATGCGAAGTGCAACTGTATTCCTTTTTGTTTGTAGGTCTCTGCCTGGCAGAGGTTGAAACACTGTTGTGAGGCACTTTTAGCAGAGAAGCCCGTCAGGCCTAATAGAGTGTCTAGCAGCTCTGAGTGCACACAAGTCTCCAGAACTCTGTATACTTGGATATAAGTTCAGTTTGACGTTAGATAACAAACGCACTTTGCAGCGGGCTTCGCAGATAAAAGTGCAGTATTCCCCGGGAAACAGCTTCTCTCGCTGCTTAGCCATTTAAAGCGAAAGCAGTCAGTTTCATGAATGTGAAGTACTCCACAGAGAAAGGTGCTGCAACTCTGTGAGTTTACCAGTGAACTCAACATCTTATGTGGAGCACAACTGTATTCCTTTTTATTTGTAGGTCTCTGCCTGACACAGATTGAGACACTGCTGTGAGGCACTTTTAGCAGAGAAGCCCTTCAGGCCTAAGAGAGTGCCTAGCAGCTGTGAGTGCACACAAGCCTCCAGAACTCTGTATACTTGGGGATAAGTTCAGTTTGACATTAGAAGACAAACGCACTTTGCAGAGGGCTTTTGCGTTTTAAAGTGCAGTTTTCCCCTGGAAGCAGCTTCTCTCGCTGCTTAGCCGTTCAAGCTAAAGGGGTCAGTTTCATGAATGTGAAGTACTCCACACAAAAAGGTGCTGCAACTCTGTGAGTTTACCAGTGAAGTCCACATCTTATATGGAGCACAACTGTATGCCTTTTTGTTTGTACATCTCTACCTGGCACAGATAGAAACACTGTTGTGGAGCACTTTTAGCAGAGAAGCCCTTCTGTCCTAAGCGAGTGCCTAGCAGCTATGAGTGCACACAAGCCTCCCGTACTCTGTATACTTGGGGATAGGTTCAGTTTGACATTAGAACACAAACGCACATTACAGATGGCGTCAGCGGTTTAAAGTGCAGTTTTCCCTGGGAAACAGCTTCTGTCGCCGCTTAGCCGTTCAAAGCGAAAGCGGTCAGTTTCATGAATGTGAAGTACTCCACAGAGAAAGGTGGTGCAACTCTGTGAGTTTACCAGTGAAGTCCACATATTATGTGGAGCACAACTGTATTCCTTTTCGTTTGTATGTCTCTGCCTGGCAGAAATTGAAACACTGTTCTGGGGCACTTTTAGCAGAGAAGCCCTTCAGTCCTAAGCGAGTGCCTAGCAGCTATGAGTGCACACAAGCCTCCAGTACTCTGTATACTTGGGGATAGGTTCAGTTTGACGTTAGAACACAAATGCACTTTGCAGAGGGCTTCTGCGGTTTAAAGTGCAGTTTTCCCAGGGAAACTGCTTCTCTTGCCGCTTAGCCATTTAAAACGAAAGCGGCCAGTTTCATGAATGTGAAGCACTCCACAGAGAAAGGTTCTGCACCTCTGTGAGTTTACCAGTGAAGTCCACATCTTATGCGCAGTACAACTGTATTCCTTTTTGTTTGTAGGTCTCTGCCTTTCAGAGATTGAAACACTGTTGTGAGGCACTTTTAGCAGAGAAGCCCTTTAGGTCTAACAGAGTGCGTAGCAGCTGTGAGTGCACACAAGCCTCCAGAACTATGTATACTTGGGGGTAGGTTCAGTTTGACATTAGAAGACAAACGCACTTTGCACAGTTCTTTTGCGGTTTAAAGTGCAGTTTTCCTCAAGAAACAGCTTGTCTCGCCTCTTAGCAGTTTAAAGTGCAACCTGTCAGTTTCATGAATGTGAAGTACTCCACAGAGAAAGGTGCTGCAACTCTGTGAGTTTACCAGTGAGGTCCACCTCTTATGGGGAGGACAACTGTATTCCTTTTTGTTTGTAGGTGTCTGCCTGGCAGAGATTAAAACACTGTTGTGAGGCACTTTTAGCAGAGAAGCCCTTACGCCAAAGAGAAAGGTGCTGCAACTCTGTGAGTTTACCAGTGAAGTACCTCTCTTATGTGGAGCACAACTGTATTCCTTTTTGTTTGTACGTCTCTGCCTGGCAGAGATTGAAACACTATTGTGTGGCACTTTTCGCAGAGAAGCACTTCAGTCCTAAGCGAGTGTCTAGGAGCTCTGAGTGCACACAAGCCTCCAGAACACTGTATACTTGGTGATAGGTTCAGTTTGATGTTAGAACACAAACGCACTCTGCAATGTGGAGCACAACTGTATTCCTTTTTGTTTGTACGTCTCTGCCTGGCAGAGATTGAAACACTATTGTGTGGCACTTTTCGCAGAGAAGCACTTCAGTCCTAAGCGAGTGTCTAGGAGCTCTGAGTGCACACAAGCCTCCAGAACACTGTATACTTGGTGATAGGTTCAGTTTGATGTTAGAACACAAACGCACTCTGCAGCGGGCTTCTGTGGTTTAAAATGCAGTTTTCCCCGGGAAGCAGCTTCTCTCGCCGCTTAGCCGTTCAAAGCGAAAGTGGTCAGTTTCATGAATGTGAAGTACTCCACAGAGAAAGGTGCTGCAACACTATGAGTTTGCCAGTTAAGTCCACCTCTTATGTGGAGCACAACTGTATTCCTTTTTGTTTGTACTTCTCTGCCTGGCACAGATTGAAACACTTTTGTGGAGCACTTTTAGCAGAGAAGCCCTTCAGGCCTAAGAGAGTGCCTAGCAGCTCTGAGTGCACACAAGCCTCCAGAACTCTGTATACTTGGGGATAGGTTCAGTTTGATGTTAGAACACAAACACACTTTGCAGAGGGCTTCTGCGGTTTAAAGTGCAGTTTTCCACAGGAAACTGCTTCTCTCGCCGCTTAGCCGTTTAAAACCAAAGCAGTCACTTTCATGAAAGTGAAGCACTCCACAGAGAAAGGTGCTGCACCTCTGTGAGTTTACCAGTGAATTCCACATCTTATGCGAAGTACAACTCTATTCCTTTTTGTTTGTAGGTCTCTGCCTGGCAGAGATTGAAACACTGTTGTGAGGCACTTTTAGCAGAGAAGCCCTTTAGGCCTAACAGAGTGCTTAGCAGCTCTGAGTGCACACAAGCCTACAGAACTCTGTATACTTGGGGATAGTTTCTGTTTTACGTTAGAACACAAACGCACATTACAGATGGCGTCAGCGGTTTAAAGTGCAGTTTTCCCTGGGAAA
>NW_022908375.1:0-243 GCF_012274545.1 Fukomys damarensis | reverse complement strand
TCACAGAGCCTCTGCTTCTGCTGCATAGTGGCCTAAGTAAGGCACAGGCCCAGGGGTTTTGAGTGACACTCTTGGCCCTAAGGCTGGTTATGTTACAAGTTACATAGCCTCTTTGTGCCTCCGTTTCCCCGTCTTTAGTAAGGGATACTAATGCCATCCAGTTTGTGGAGTCACTGAGCGCAATAAGTGAGGGCAACGGCCAAAAAGTGGTAAGCACCATGTCTGGTACATGATAAATTCTTA
>NW_022908374.1:0-655 GCF_012274545.1 Fukomys damarensis | reverse complement strand
GAAAGGCAGGAACACATCTGGATCTCTAAGGAAATGCCACCAGGGCCACAACACTCTCTCAGATTCTTGTTTTTTTCTCTGAGTCTAGATGGTTCTTTGACACTCAGTCTCCCTGACCATCTGTATCCTTCTTCACCCTTGTTAGACTATCGCTTTGCACTGTTACTCAGTGAAAGAAAAGCCTTTCTGCTCCTGGGATTATGTGCCCTCACTTGCAGCTGCATCCTGAGAATTACTAGCTATTACTACCCGCCAAACTTAACTTTCAGGGGAGAATCTGATTAGATCAAATGGAGCCGCATGTCTTCCTCCACCTAATTCATAACTGGCAAGTTTGTCTACCACAAACTTGTCAAGTGGACAATTAGCTAAGAGCAAGGTCACTGAGGAAAAGGAAGATATTCTGGCATCTAAACACTGTAGTTCTAATTGGTTCCCAGTGTTACACAAGATTGGCTCAAGGGAATAACAGCATGGAGTTGTGAAAGTTGGTGAAATAAATCATTTTTGTCAGACCTAGATGAAATTAGAGGCAGGAAGTAGTGAAGGGGAGGGCTCATGGCTGTGATAAGTGCAGTTGTAAGGATGTTCAAAAAGCCCCACAAGAGATTATTTCTTATTTTTAGTGTATCCAGTATCCAGTGCTTTGTTCAAC
>NW_022908373.1:0-1726 GCF_012274545.1 Fukomys damarensis | reverse complement strand
TCACCTGTCTTTCCAGTCTCACTTCATTCGTTCTTCAGTGAGTTCCAGCCGCTGCACTGACCTTACCTGTATCCAGTGGGCATGCCAAGTTTATCTTCGCTTTATTGCCCTTGAACCTGCTGCTCCCTCCTAGGAGCAGCTTCTCATTTTGGACACGGCTCCAGGGTCACCTCCTCAGAACAGCTTTTCCTCCCCAGCTCCAGTCCTCTCTATCACATTACCACTGCGTTGTCTTCATGCTGCCTTTCACGACTTTCTGCTCACTTCTGTATTACTGCTTGTCTTCCCCTCCAAGAACGTAAGTACTTGGGGAGTGAGGAACTTGCTTTGTGCTCAATTTTTAATTTAGAATTTAGAATACTGCCTGGGTTATTTCAGGAAATATTTGTTGAATAAATGTTAATGTAAAATAGAAATAATCAGCTATTTTTATAGAACACTAGATAATAAAGTTAATGTGATTGTGTTTTCTAAACAGTAAAGTATAGAAGAAATGTACTAATAGAAATATTAAGCTGGGAGTGGTGGCACATGCCTGTAATCCCAGCATGCAGGAAGCTGAGGCAGGAGGATTGCTTTGAGTTCAAGGCAGCCTCGGCTACATAGTGAGTTTAAGGCCAACCTGAACTACAAAGTGAGACTCTGTCTTAAAAAAAAAATGAAAAAGAAAAGAAATATTAATATCAGGTCCAACCAGGTAGAGATCGAGGTAAAGGGTTATCCCTATTGTGCTCGAACAGTCATCATTGTACTCCAGAGCATAACATCCTCTGCTGGGTGACATGTACCAAAACAAGTCAATTTTTAACTATGTAGGTTCTTCATATTTCCATAGCCATGTTACTTTCCACCTATTTATGAAAAACTATAGAATGCATAAATGAATTTGACAGTGTTTTCATTCCTTCAGAACTTAGTTAAATATAGGACTAGATATTCAGCAGGGGAATTAATTACAAATTAATTGAGTTGAGTTAATTATACAATGTATGATTAAAACTACTCTGAGAATATAAAGATTAACACCCAGTATTCTTTTATCCACTCAACAAATATTTACTGACAATCTTCAGTCTTTAGATGTCGTGCTAGGTTCTAGGGACCCTGGGGACTTACTAATGAAGATGAGTTTCTAGCTTCAAGGAGTTCAGTTTACTACCAGACAGACAGATAGATGAATGAAATTGCCAGACATAAGCTAATATTAAGATCATACGCCATAGGTTGAAGGAGAAAATTTGTATTCTTTTTCTCTCAACTTATCTTCTCAATGGGCCGGTTTCCTCATCTATTATGTACAGTCCCTGCGTTACACGCATTGAAGGTTGAGATCATATAGTCCTCATGATTTTAATATCTTCCTTCTAGATGTTCTTCCTTTAACAGGGATGGAAGGCTTTCATTCCAGCTGTGAATAGCTTCTATCAGTGGGGAAATTAGGACCTGTCAAATCTCTCAGTGCTAAGATCAAGTGAAACTACATAGGCAAAACAAATTGTTTTGTAAATCAGTGTGAGTCAGTATTATCCGCCCGATTCTCATCACCAATAGTGGCTGAGTTCCTGCTATGTGTAGGATACTGAGACAGGCACTGCATCTGGAGTAAGAACATTTTTTAAGAAAGTAGGAAGGGGGGCTGGGGATTTAGCTTAGTAATTCTGCCACCTGCCTCGCAAGCACAAAGACCCAAGTTAGATCCCCAGTACCCCCCAAAAAAGTAGGAAGG
>NW_022908372.1:0-207 GCF_012274545.1 Fukomys damarensis | reverse complement strand
AGAAATACAATGTAAGATAAATTTTCTCATCTATCAGAGTAACAAAAATCCAAAAGTTTGACCATATATTTTGTTAGCAAAGTTTTAAGAAAATAGGCCCTGTTTTATAGTGCTGGTAGCAAAATAAAATGGCATAGGCTGCACATAGGGGAATTTGTCAGTAACTGACAAAATGACAGGTATGTTTACCTTTGGATCCCACAGTTT
>NW_022908371.1:0-1111 GCF_012274545.1 Fukomys damarensis | reverse complement strand
GTTGATTTTTCTTTTTTTCCCTTTTTCCTACCCTCCCTCAGCCTCTCTTTCCCTTCTCATTTATAAAAGCCTTATTTCTATTTTTCTTTCTTTTCTTTTTCGTTCCTTCATTTCTCCCATCTCCCTCCTAATTCCCCTTTCCATTTGAACAATTTCTTCCTATTTCACAATATCTGTTATACATTTTGGTTTTTATTTACACTTTCAGTTTCGCACACCAGAGAAACAATGCCATATTAACACACATGTTAATGACACTTGTTTATGGCATGTGTGTCTGATTTATTTATCTTAAGAGAGTACTTTCAGTGTGCTTCTGTTTACCTAGAAATTTCTCAAGTTTATACTTCTTTATGGCCCAGTAGAACTCCATTATATATAAAAAACACATCTGCTTTATGCATTCATCAATTGATGGGCCTTGGGTTGTTTCCAACATTAGGTATTGAAAATTGTTCTGCTATGAACTATCACTGTGGTATGATGCTTTCAATTCTTATGGAAAGATAGAAAGAGGGGGGACCCTCTAGCCCTAGTGTTTTGAGGTATCGCCACACTGATTTCCACAATGGTTTACCAATCTACACTCCCATGAACATTGGAGAAGGATTTCTTTTTCCTCACATTCTGACATGTCCATATGTTTTTGGTTAATTTCTTGATAATAGCCATTCTTTCTAGAATGAGATGGAATCTCAGCATTGTTTTAATTTCCGTCTCACAAATGACTCATGATGCTGAACATTTTTCATATATTTGCTTACTATTTGTACTTCATCTTTATTCACCTCAGATGCCTATTTTTGTGTTGGGTCTTTAAATTTGGGTGATTAACTTTTCAGTTCTTTAATATTCTAGTTATCAGTCTTTTTTCCTGAGGAACCCTTGGAAAAAGTTTTTCCCACTCTTAGTTGTATCTCACTCTGTTGGTTATTTCAACATGGCTGAATAGAGGAGAAGCCATGTTGGAGCTGCTCAGGGAAAAATCAAATAAAAACACATATAATTGGAAGAAAGGGCAGGAAATACATCTTTAGGCCAAAAATGTATTTGAAATAAGAGACTTGTGGATTAAACAAAACATAGTCACAGGACTTCATAAGATACCATA
>NW_022908370.1:0-274 GCF_012274545.1 Fukomys damarensis | reverse complement strand
TTTTCTGAGAATTGAAGACCACTGGGTGAACAAAAAGTTGCAGGCCGCATTTGTTGAAATGAGAAGACACATTAATAAGTCTCAAAACCAGACTTCCAGATCACCTAAGGCCACCCCAAAGGAAAATGAGATGGAACAATTTGATACTCAACCACCTAGACTCCCTGAACTAGCAACAAATGAGAATCTGGTAAGAATGAAATCAGAAAAAATGTCTTAGATAACAGCAGAGATTGTGCCCATAGTGCAACACATGATTAATAAATCTAGAGCA
>NW_022908369.1:0-313 GCF_012274545.1 Fukomys damarensis | reverse complement strand
TCTTTAGACCTTTATTCCCATTATACAGTATCAGTTATACATTTTGATCCTTATTTACACTTTTAGTTTATCACAGTAGAGAAACTATGTGGTATTTACACGTGTGTACTATTAATCTCACTTGAGTATGTCCTCAGTATGCATCCATGTAGCTATAAATGTCTCTAGCTTCTCATTCTTTATGGCTGAGTAGCATTCCATTTGATTAAAAAAAAATACTTCTTTATCCAGTCTCCAGTTGATGGGCAATTGAATCTGCATCTTAAAATCTGTGTGATCCTAGCCAAACACCTTTATCTCTCTGTGCTTCTGC
>NW_022908368.1:0-225 GCF_012274545.1 Fukomys damarensis | reverse complement strand
GCATTTCTTAATCCTGTAATGTTAACATCTCGGGATTAATGGTCACATGGGGCTTGTTTTTGGTTCTGTTTTTGTTGTCCTTCCTGGAAGATTTTTCTTCCACACACATAGTTTTGGATGGCGCCTTGTCTCACTTCCTTCAACTCTGCTCAAATATCTCTTTTTAAGGGAGACTTTTCCTGAAGACCCTATTTAAACTATGTCCTATCTCTTTTGTTCTCTTTT
>NW_022908367.1:0-217 GCF_012274545.1 Fukomys damarensis | reverse complement strand
TCACATATAGTAATAAGTTAAAAGAAAAAAATGTGAGATGAAGAAAAGATGGCTATAAAGTGTCTCAAGCCGCGATGTCAGGATCCTGCCAGCAGGTCCTAAACCTGAAAGGACGAGGTCAGAGAGACGGGAGGCACCTTTCTTCTCATGTTTGTTGCTTGCTTGCTTTATTACAGAACCTCTCCCTTTTATATTCTCCAGCTGCATGGGAGCGAGG
>NW_022908366.1:0-462 GCF_012274545.1 Fukomys damarensis | reverse complement strand
TAAACAAAGAAAAAAGGCTGTTAAACCAATTCAGCCAAAAGTTGTACAAAACTGGTGTTCCAGATATTAACTTAGTCACCCAGGAGATAAGATATGAACCTGGCATTCTAGAACTCATAATTTATTAGATGATATAAATATTCAACATGGAATGCTCACAGACTTCCATTGATTTACTTCAAAATCATAAGTAGGACAGAAAAATGATATTCAAGCTTTTAAATTAGATGGTGGTACCAGGCATGACAATCATGGGAGAGGGGAAAATTAGAAAATAAAGGTAAACAGGTAACCTTAGGTAGCTGGGAAACAAAGTGACAGTGGGCTCCTGGTGGATGGTGTGGTATAATCTTCCTGGGTGCTATAATTCAGGATGTTCCTATGAGTGCTAACTTCCCTGAGGGCAGAAAGAACTCCCAAAGGGAGGTTGATCAGTACTCTCCAGAGTCCCCATCACTCACA
>NW_022908365.1:0-239 GCF_012274545.1 Fukomys damarensis | reverse complement strand
AGTACTGGATTTACAATAACAAGGGCAATCAAAATGAACACTGAGGTCACTTTATGTAATACAGTGATCTTTAAAGGACGTTAAATACTCGCTATTCATAAACATTTTTGGGGTTTGGCTTTGTAATAAATAGGAAATAAATATCTGCAGTAGAATGTATATATCGAGAAGCTTACCTTTCTCCATTTGAAAGTCTTTCTCCAGAGTCATAATGTGTTAGAGGCATCTCAGCAAGTGGA
>NW_022908364.1:0-416 GCF_012274545.1 Fukomys damarensis | reverse complement strand
TGCCCAGAGACATGCTTCTGCTGAGGAAAGACCTGACTGGGTCCTCAGTGCTCACTTGGAGCTGACCTTGAAGGTTTGTGTAAGGAGCAAGTAAGGGTGAAGAGAAGTTGTCAGCAGCTGGATTCAGGGCTGACAGTGTGCTACAGTGTCGTACCAAGTTTATCCTCAAGATAGGGGGACTCACTCATTCCAAGCATGTAAGAAAATCTTTGTCCAGCCATTAAGGGGTCACACACAACACTGACTACAGACTTTAAAAGATTCACTCAGGAAATTCACTAAGTAAGTAGCAGTAAATTGGAGGGAGGAGAGAGAGAGTCTGAATTTCATGGTTGTCCCATCACATTATTTTAAATGTCCACTTTTCTACCAAAAAGCATGAGGCATGTAAAGAAATAATGGCCTATGAACAGAAA
>NW_022908363.1:0-850 GCF_012274545.1 Fukomys damarensis | reverse complement strand
CGGAGACTCTTCTGAGAGGGGACAGATTAGAAGCCAGCATGGCAGAACCAGGACTCGAATTGGACCTCAGGGTGGGCAGGATTTGGATGTTAAAAATAGAGGACCTCGAGTACTTGGGCTCTACAGAGATCCTGAGTTGGGCTTCTGTTTTGTTGTTGTTTTATTCATTAAGTTTATTGGTATATTCAAAGCAAACAACGCAGTTACATTTATCATTGGGATCTTGTACCTTTTCATGATATATCTTGGTTCTTGTTTTTTCCCCATACCCCTGCCCTCCCTTCACCCTCCTGAACGCACCTGATCTCATCTGACCTCAGAAGCTAAGCAGGGTCAGGCCTGGGTAGTACTTGGGTGGGGGACTTGGGCTTCTTTAAAAAATGAAGTTTAAGTCCAGTGGCATCTCTAGGGGGGCAGAATTTTAGTATTCCGCGAGTGACTGACTGGGAATTATCTCGCCTCTTCCTTCCAGGTGTGTCTGCACAGCTCCCCAGCACCCGGCACCGCCGCAGCACCTCTGTGGGGACCCCCTTCTGGATGGCTCCGGAGGTCGGACAGAGCCTGCAAGGGCACACTTTATATTTGCTCATTTCTGACTTTCTTTTCTTGTGTGCTCTGTCCATGAGTGTTTTAGAATATCCCAAGAGAACATGGCAGTAATGTTATTTTAAGGTGGGATTTTCACACATGTAAGAAGAGCGTGGGGGTTGCTTCATAAATGAGCTGTGAATGGTTGCATTAAAAAGAGATAAATGGGGCCGGAGATTTAGCTCAGTGGTTCTGCTACCTGCATGTGTGACTTATTAATTTCACTTAAGAGTATGGCTTCAGTGTGTGTCAGTGTAGCTAT
>NW_022908362.1:0-236 GCF_012274545.1 Fukomys damarensis | reverse complement strand
GAAAAGAAGTAAGAACTTTCCAGAAAGAATCCTTGTTGTAAAGGTGGAGGGAGAGTGTTTGGGGTAGGGGAGACAGCTTGTGCAAAGGCCTACAAATAAGGAAAGACAAAGTAAGAACTTACTGCATAATAAAGAGATCAGAATACTCAGAAGACCTCCTTTTGTCTAATTTAGAAAATGGAACTGAAAATAGTGAGTTCTCCAACTGTGCAAGAGGTGATCAGATCTTTGACCAT